>NC_082652.1:13414845-13704845 GCF_028023285.1 Balaenoptera ricei | reverse complement strand
CATACCTATCAGGGCCAAATGTGTCACGTCAAGTCCAAGTACCAACATCTGGAAAAGAGGGATGCCATGCCAGGAGCCCTTTGGGCCTGGAACATCACCACCTAAAACCACCACCTTCATGAATATAGTTCCTCCTGCCCAGAGTGTTTCAATGCCCAAGCCATCATCAAGGAATTAAAAGGTCCCCCCGGTCTCCGTAAGTGGCACATGGAGCCATCTTTCCAAAAGCAACAGGGATTAACCAGTACTCCACTTTGGATCAATGCAGCACCAGGCTTCTGTCCCAGCTTGTCTAGCAAGCCCCTTTGACCTGACCAGGAGCCTCTGGGTCTCCCGATCCCTTGCCCCAGCCCTCAAAGGCCACCAGGTAAACAGACCACCTTGGGAGCCATCAGCACATCTTCCAAGGCAAACAAGCCTTGGCCCCAGTGACGTCAGCAACCAGGAGGGTGAGACAATTAAGCCACTGTCTTTGTCTGAGGTTTGTCCCTCACTGCTGTTCTTGACAGACAGCAATGTGGCAAGAATCTAATCTGCATCTGAGAAGAGAGGAGCAAGCAGTATTCATCAAGTACTTACTGTGTGCCAGGTATTATGCTGGGCTCTGTACAACATCCCATTTTATCCTAAGGAATAGGGAGCAGTTTTCAAAAGAGAAAGCTGAGAGGCTCAGAGAGATGAAGTGGCTTGCCCAAGGTCACACAGCTAGCAAGTGACACAATGAAGATTTGAGGTCAGGTTTGCCTTTTTCCAAAGCCATTTTTTAAAATATATTTCAACTTGTGGCTGAAAGGGTAAGTAATGGAACCTGTCCCCCAGTTTGGTGTCCTCATACTGGGGAATCGTAAATATCAGAACTTGTGAATGCATTTTTTTTTTGGTCAAAATTTAAAAGGTGTCATAAAAGGAGGTCTTCTATAGCCCAGTGGGAACAGAGAAGAGGAAACTGATCATTCTTGAGTGTGCCTATGGGCCAGGTGGACGCCATGGGGAACCCAAGCTCACCCAGATCCTGTTTCTCACGGAGCTTTCAGCTGATAAGGAGGAGAGCAAACAAAGGCTCACACGAATAAATCTGCAATTGTGACTGGTGAAGGGACAGCCCATAGGGTACTGCTGGCACAAAACAGGGGATCCTGAATGTATCAGGGTTTCAAGGAGGGCTTCCAGGAGAAAGAGCCATTTGAATTGAGATTGATAGCACAAGTTAGATGTTGGTCAGATAAAAACAGGTAGAAAGAGCACTTCAGGTAGAGAATGTGTGAAGGCCCGAGGCACAAAACAGTAT
The DNA here is from genome assembly GCF_028023285.1 of Balaenoptera ricei. Lineage (NCBI taxonomy): Eukaryota > Metazoa > Chordata > Mammalia > Artiodactyla > Balaenopteridae > Balaenoptera > Balaenoptera ricei. Next base: position 13,703,557 of record NC_082652.1, on the reverse strand, counting down.
GTGGCACTTGGGGCAAAGAGAAGAGGTCAGTGTGGCTAGAGCACAGAGACTGAAAGAGCAGTTAAGTGAGAAAAGACTGGGGTGGTCTTTAGCCCGTATCGTGCCGGGTCTTGTAGACCACTGAAGTGGACACAGAGGCACACTCTCCAGATCCTTCTAAGGAAAAGCGTGTTGCCCCAGCTGCCAAGAGTTCTGTTAGGATTTGAGTTGACCTTCAGCCATCAGCCCCTTGAAGGATTCCCCCAGGAGCAGAGAGCAGCCTAGCCCAAGGTCACCTCCCTTCTCAGGGGAACCCACCCCAATGGCCGTCCATGTGAATATAAAGAACGTGAAGACCTAGCCGTGCCAGCGCAGTGTGAAACAACACCGAAGGGCCACTCTAGCTCCAGACTCCTCCAGGGGTTTGGCCAAGTCTGTTGTCAGGCCTGCCTCCCGGCCCAAATGCCCCTTCTGCCTGCGCCTGCTTCCTTCCCCTCCTCTCTGCAGGTGCTGGTCCCAAGAGCACACCTGAAAAACCATCCTGTGCCCTAGACTCCGTCTCAGAGGCTGCTCCCAGGGGAAACCAACATGCAGTGGCTGTGGGAAGGGCTCATCTCAGATCATGAGAGCTGTGAGACACCAAAAGAGGCTTTTAAGGAGGTGATGTGACGCCATATGCACTTTCCAATGTGGAAATGGATGGGAGAGGTAGTAGCAGTGAATCCTTTCCTTATTCTGTCCCAGGTCTCCCACGATCAGACACCCTAGACCCTGGAATCTTCCTTAAAGGGGAACATGAAGGAGAGAGATAGCAGAGAGGTGTGTGTCCCTTGGTCCTGACGAAGTCTTCAGGCTGTCTATGTCCACAAGCCCAGCTAAGCCAGTTCCTGGACTTGTGGAGACCAGGTAAGTCCCTCACCCACTGTGTGGGACATGGGGCTAGGAGATCATAAGCAGTCAACAAGGCCCAAACTCAGCTCCCCATCCTTCTCTCAATGGGCCCCAACCTTTCATATCTGGGCCAAAGGCGCCATCACTCACCCAGGCACACAAAATCATTTTAATTCCTCCCACAACAATCTTCATGTCCTGCTATCAGAGCCACAAGAATACCAGCTAACTCTCACAGAGCACTTATATACACCAGGCATGACTTAAGAGTAGTTTTATATGAATTATAGATTATAAATATTCTAAAATTATACAACTTATAATTTATAAAGCATTACACAGAGTGTTTTACATGAATTATCTCATTGAGCCCTCAAACAACTCTGTGATGCAAGTACCATCAGTGAACCTATTTTAGAGATGAGGAGACTGAGGCTGGGGGAGATGACGTTACTTGGCTAAAGGCACACAGCTTGTAAGTGCATGAACCTTCAGATAAATGCAAACAGTCTCATTCCAGGGCTTACACCTACAGCCAGCACACTTGGCTGCTTCTCTGAGTACCAGTGCGCTTTTCCTGACTATTCCACCAGCCTCTTGCCTTTTTTTTTTTTTCCACTCTTATCTGCTTCTCTATCCCCATCACCCTGTGCTCCATACTGCTCCAGAATTAGCATTCTAAAGTTAAAAATTTTCTAATCTGATTATATCCTCCCCTGCTTAAACATCTTTGATAAAGAACCAAATTATTTGGAAATATTAAAACCATACAAATAACATTAATGACATGGGGAAATGTCCCAAGATATATGTTTAAGGGCACCTTTTTTTAATAGTAGGGTCTTAACTGGTCTTAACTATGTGGATAACATGAATAGGAGGAGACAAATATCCTAGAACTATCCTAGAACATTATAAGCAGTGTGGTGTCATTGGGGTTCATGGGGCAGATATGCCAAGACCTGCAAACCATTCCCAAGGTAGATGTCCAAAGAAACAACTTACACGAAGACTGCGCAGAATTTGGAAGTGTTGAATTGATATTCAATGCACATTAGATGAATGGACCTTCCTGGGACACTCTCTGAACCCCACTCTTTGGAGGAATTCGCCCATGGATGAGTTCAACGGGCAAGTTCGTGTAGATCTTATTAAGCAGAAAATACTACCTGTGCCTCAGGTAAAAGAACACCTGTGCCTTGGTAAAAGAAGGGCTATCAGGGCTCATGGATAGGAGGCCCTGAAGAACGTCTAGGGTCCCCAGCCTCTCCTGACCTGTGGCTGCCAGATGACATGTTCCCATGGCAACAGAGGAGATGGGGAAAGGATGCCAACAGCATCCTTCCTTTCAGTCTTGGGATTCTGTCCTGGGCTAATAAGATGGTGATGTGGGTGAAGATCTTGGCTGTTAGTGGGCAACCCAACTCGCTAGTCCAGTGCCAGTCTGATATAGTCATTGTCTCTAGAAACTTCTTTTCTACATTCTTTTCCAGAAAACTCAGTGCTAGGTACTTGGGAATAATACCTAAGATATGGCCTTTACCCCTAAGCACCTCCACTGAAGATGAGTAATTATTTCTGAAAAGGTCATTTAAATACACTATAGTATGTGGGATTAATTTTAATTTAATTTTTATCTCACAAATTATCTCTAAACACACGAAAAGAGTAGACTCACCACTCCATTTAGCTGAAAATACAGTATGTGCAATTGATTTTTCATATTTATCTCATAAATGATCTCCAAACATATATGAAAAGGGCAAAGCCATCACTTTAATTAAGTTGAGATGCAAAAATGCTTGGCATAAGATAGATGTTCAATAAATATTGAATGAATAAATATTGAAATATTGAATGAGTAAATGAATATTGAATGAATATTGAATAAATAAATTGAATGAACTAACCATCACGGGCAGAGACTGACTAGCTGCCCTCCCAAACCCCACCTTTTCCTATCCGGTAGATGGCTAGACTGTATTTCCCAGAATCCTTTGCTGTTAGTGTAGTCACACGACAGAGTTGTGGCCGGTGGGATGTGACAGAAGTGTTAAGTGCACATCCTGACGTGGCCCATAAAAACTGCCCATGATGATCATTTGCCAGCTACATGGAGAGGCTAAGGCTCTGGAAGGAACTTGGGTCCCTAAATGAGCATCGTTTGGTGGTCATTGGTGGAAGACATCTCACCAATGAGGAGCACCTGATTGGCCTTCCATTGGGTGAAGCCACTGAAGTTTGGGGTTATTTGTGACAGCAGCAAGCTTATCCTGCCTTACACCACTCAGCCATTCCCTATCCGCTGCCAACTTTCAGACCTACAGCTAACACCTATGGCACCTTCCTGTGATTCAGAAAAGGCACCCTTTCCCCATGCTCACCCTGTCTGCTCTCTCTCCATTTCTCATCTAGACTGATATGTCCCCCAACATCAGTCATCCTGTATTATCGTCATGAATTTTGCAACCTCCATATACTGCCTGTACTATTATACTTAATGATGTTTCTTCATGCCAACTCATTTTGCTGTCTAATACGTTTATTTCAAAAAGCAACTTTATATTACTCCAGTCATTGGCATCCCAGGGTCCTTTACTCCAAATAGAAAGTCACCTTGAAAATAAACATACGGAACACAAACTATTGATGCTAAATTCTAGTCAGATAACTCTGGAAGGGCTCTGGGCCTGAGGGGAGCCGTCCTTCTGTTTAAGAGAGGTTAGCAAGTGTTGGAAGAGGTAAAGCAGTCAAAGCACCGAACGAGGATTTGCTACCGGAAGAAATCCAAAGGAATGCGAAGGAATAGAAAAGAGAATACGTTTTCCACTGAGTGGTGTAATGTTATATAATGTCCTGGTCCTGTATATTCTGAAAGTCCCTCCCAAACTGAGAAACTTTGTTCTGAAGGGTCACAGAAGATGAAATGTGATCAGTTTCTGGGTCCTAAATATGTGGTTAGGATCAATGACATCTGGAGGGTCTTTGGCATTTTATCTTTTACTTTCAGCCTATCCTGCCCTGTCTCTACCAACCCTGTCATGTAAGCTTTCAGAGCCTGTGGACCTGCCCCATCTTGGTTGCAAAACCGAGATGCAGTTGCCTCCAGTTTTTCCCAGGCAGAATCATTCCTGCTCCTGTCTCTGTGCTGCCTCCCCCCCCAACCCCATTAATCAGCTCCTATTTCTCTTTCTCAACAATGTCCCCCTCCTGGGTCCAAGCCACACTTTTATTCCCAGGAAACCGAACTCAGGTGGTGGCAAATATGACCTCCTCCAGGACACACACGGATCCCTCGTGACCACTTCGTCCTTGAGCGCCGTCTAAGGGGAAAAAGAAACAAATACACACACCTCACATATCAAAACCCAAAGCACTACCCAAGGAAGATTGGTGTGTGTGTTGTGCTGTGTGTGTGTATATGTGTGTGTTTCAGTGGGGTGGTGTTCTCAAATGCCCAACCAGGCTGCTTAACAAGTTATTATTTTAATGACTTTGCAATTTTTTTTAAATAAATTTATTTATTTATTTATTTTTGGCTGCATTGGCTCTTTGCTGCTGCACGCGGGCTTTCTCTAGCTGTGGCGAGCAGGGGCTACTCTTTGTTGCGGTGTGCGGGCTTCTTATGGTGGTGGCTTCTCGTTGCAGAACATGGGCTCTAGGCACACAGGCTTCAGTAGTTGTGGCACGTGGGCTCAGTAGTTGTGGCGCAAGGGCTTAGTTGCTCCGCGGCATGTGGGATCTTCCCGGACTAGGGCTTGAACCCGTGTTCCCTGCATTGGCAAATGGATTCTTAACCACTGCGCCACCAGGGAAGCCCTGACTTTGCAATTTGATTTGCACAAAACAGAGTGTGGATTTACAAAAGATCCCCAAGGCCCATTGCAATTCTTAAAATAATAATAATAATAATAATTTAAAATATTTTAATTATGTAAAATAATAGTAATTATAATTATCATTATTCTACAACTCTGCCAGGAAGTCTGTAGCTAACCAGCCTTATGATCGTTGGTGAGTCACTTTGCTTCTCTGGCTCTTATTTCTTCAACTATAATATTTCACCTAGATGCTCCTTATAGCCCATCCAGCCCCAAATATTTATGACTTTATAACTCTATAAAGTATTTACAAAGTCACTGCCACTGGGAAGACGGCATACAGCTCTGTCATCTACTAGCTGTGTGTCTTTGGGCAAGTGACTCGACCTCTCTGTTCCCAGTATCTCCATCTCTGTAAATAGGCATAAGGATAGTGATTACCTGGTTAGGTCATAAAGAAGATTAATCGAGTTAATCCAGGTAAAACACTAGGTATGGCACCTGGTATAATGCAGTAATTAAACACAGTGCTGGAATCCAAGCTAGGTGGACTTTTCCCTGCTTCAGTTTCTCTACCCATCAGATGGGGCTGCATACGGCATACCCCTCACAGAGCTGTTGTGAGGACTGAGTGAGAGCAGTGACTGGCACATGGTCAGCCCTTTGGATGCAGTTGTTATTATTACTGATGTGCTGCAGTGGCTGTTGTTATTCCCATGCCTCTGGCCCTGAGACCAGAAGAGGTGATCCCCGCAGGTGAGAGGTTCCTCCTACAGAGGTTTAGATTCTTTCAAGACTGGAAATTTCAGAAACCCAGAGATAAATACAAAACCATTGCAACAGGGCCCTGCTCAACATCCTGGCTTTCCTGGGCAGCTCCCAAGGCAAGGTGGGAGCCGGGTGGGAGGGAGGGAGGATAGAGCCCTAGAGCAGGAAGGGCTGGGAGTTCATTACTGACACGCTGAAGATTCCAGGAAGACTAATAGGGCCCCCACGGCCCCAGAGATGAACAAACACAATCTTTGTGGTGTGCCTTTGTTAAGTAACTAGGGCAAACTCTCTGTGTGTGTCTGTCTTCCTTCCTTTTATTCTACTAATGAAAGAGAAAGAGAAGAAAGATTGCCCTTTAGAAAATCAGGAGACAAGGGGAAAGCCTTAAATGCTGAAACCCCAGAGGGCATCTTTGGAATCTACCCACACAAGGCAAATTCCTTGTCTTTCTAAATCCTTCCAACTGCTCCGCGGGCCAGGTGTTGGCGGCTAAGTTAATGACTGTCACACAGGAGATGAACAAGTTCAAGTTGGCTCTCGGGATCCGTGACTGTCAGAGTCAAAGAGAGAGAAGGTCTTCATTTGGGGATGTTCCAAGAGGTTGCCTGGGAGAGGCATCTGAGGACAGGGAGGTCTGACAAAACAAAGAAAGCCAGGTAGCACTTTATAGCAGAAGCTCTGGTCTTGAACTCTGAGTTCTTGTTTCAGGTCTGGTGCTCATCTGCTGTGTGACCTCAGGCAAGTCCCTTCCCTCCTCTGGGCTTTGATTTCCCTGTCTGAAAAATCAAAGGGTCAAAACAAATGGCATCTGGGCTCCCCTCTAGTCTTATCTTTTTGTGCTGAGGAAGCTGGACCAAGCTTTGAATCAGCCTCTGGGATATCATATTGAGAAGGCATTCAGAGACAATTATAGTGAACACTTCTGCAGTGATGTTGAGCTATATCCATTAACTATGGTGCCATGTTTCACCAGGCGTCCTTTTATGGGACACATGATAGATTATTCTAGTGTATGCTTTTCCCATGTTTGGGTTCAGAGAAGGGATCAGAACCCTCGGTGATAAAGACTTAGCATGAATATATTGCTCTGAGTGCCAGAATGCAATTTTTTAAATGATCACCCGTTTACCCATTCATCCGTAAAACCACTCAATCATCCATCCATCTATATATGCATGAATGCCTCCATCATCCATTCATTAATGAGTCCATTCATCAGTTTATTCCTGTATCCATGCATCCATACGTTCACCCATTCATACATATACATACACGTGTTCATCTATCTATTCATTTACTCAATCGTCCAAACGTCCATTCATCCATTGATCAAGTCATACACACATACATACATATATACACCCATCCATACATGCACCCACCCTCTCATCCATGCATTTATACATCCATAAGTCCATCCAAATATCCATTCATCTATTCATACACATACCCTTCCATCCATCTAGCCATCCATCCATCCATCCATGTACTTATCCATTCATTCATGAACCCATACATGCATATATAACTACATACCTACCTACCTACATACATACCACACAGCCTCCTATCCATCACTTATCCATCTATGCACCCATTCATTCATTTATCCATTCAGTGATGAACCATCATCCATTCATCCATCCATCTATCTGCTCTTTGCAATGCCTTCAGAGAGAGAAGACCTTTGTCCATTCCTTTAAGGAGCTCACTATTTAGTGATAGATAGACAAGAGTACAGATATTTTCAAGAGACTGTGCAAACTCCTATGATAGGAAGTAAAGAGACAGAGGTGAGAATGGGGGAAAGTATGTTGATAACAATAGCTACCAACTAATAAACAATTTCTTTATGCCTAGGTCATTGCTCATTGTTCACACCAGTTTTAGGAGCTGCATATTATAATCTTCATTTTGATGATAAGGAAACTAAGGCTTAAAGAGGTTAATTAATTCTCCCATAGTCACATAGCAGGTAAGTAATACAGCTGAGACTCAGACAGCCCTGTCTGAGAGCCAAGACCCCTTTTCCCATATTCACTCATTCCAGAGGAAGAATAAGCAAAGAAAGTCAGAAACTTAAAGAACTCATCAGAAGCCTCAAGCCAGAAGGGACCTCCAAAAACCTCCTGTCTTGGCAGATAAACTATATCACAGGGGACAGGTGAAGGACCATTTCCTTTTTAAAGGAATGGAGATTCTAACACCCTGTAGGAGGTAGAATAATGACCCCCCCTCCAAAGATGTCCATGTCCTAATCCCCAGAACCTGTAAACATGTTACTTGACATGGCAAAAGGGACTTTGCAAATGTGATTATGTTAAGGATTTGAGGGGGAGGAAGATTATCCTGGATTATCCCAGTGGGCTGAATGTAATCACCAGGTCCTTATAAGAGGGAGAAGAGAGGGTCAGAGTCAGGGAAGGAGATCTGAAGATGGAAGTAGAGGTCAGAGATTTGAGTGTGACGAGCCAAGGAATGCAGATGGAACACAGAAGCTGGAAAAAAGCACGTAAACGGATTCTTCCCTGCAGCCTGCAAAATAAAAAGAGACCTGCTGATACCTTGATTTTGGCCCAGTGAAACTGATTTCAGACCTCTGACCTGAAGAACTATTAAATAATAATAAGTTTGTATTGTACTAAGCCACTAAGTTTGTTACAGCAGCAATAAGAAACTAATACACACCATTTTGGTGTATACTACCATTAATCAGCATCTTCTTCCCCAAGAGTCAAGAAAGACTTTTTTGTATTTGACAGCAGTATCCCTTCTGATTTTGCTTCTTAGAGAATAAACATTGAATAACTATTTTTATAACAGCATTATTGAGATACAGTTCACATACCACAAAATTTATCTATTTCAAGTATACAATTCCATGGGTTTTATAGTATATTCACAGAAATGTGCATCACGACAATCAATTTTACAACATTGTTGTCACCTCAAAAAGAAACTCTGTACTCTTTAGCTATCACTTCTCCAACCCTCATCTCTCCCCCAGCCCTAAACAACCACTAAGCTACTTTCTGTCTGTATAGATTTCCCTGTTCTGGACATTATATATGAATGGAATCATATAATATGTGGTCTTTTTTGACTGGCTTCTTTCACTGAGCATAATATTCACAGGGTTCATCCATGTTGTAGCATGTGCCAGTATTTTATTCCTTTTTATAGCTGAATACTATTCCATTATATGGATAGACCACATTTAACTTATCCATTCATCTACTGAAGAACATTTGGGCTGTTTGATCCTTTGGGCTATTATAAATAATACCACTATAAACACTTGGACAAGTTTTTGTGTGAACATGTGTCTTCATTTCTCTTTTCATTTCTCTTGGGTTGTCTCACTTCATCCCATTCTCTTCTAATACCTAGAGGCGGAGTTGCTGGATCATATGGTAACTCTGTGTTTAATCATTTGAGGACCAACCGAACCGTCAGAGTGCTGTGGCATTTCACGTTCCCACCAGCAGTGTAGGAGGGTTCCAATTTCTCTATGACTTCACCAGCACGTGTTATCTGTCTTTTTTGATTCTAGTTCTTCCAGTAGCTGTGAAATGGTATCTCACTTTGATTTGGATTTCCCTGATGACTAATGATGTCAAGCATCTTTTTATGTGTCTTTTTGCCATTAACATATCACCTCCTTGGAGAAATGTCTATTTAGATTCCTTGCCCATTTTTTAATTGGGTTATTTGTCTTTTATTGAGTTATAAGAGTTCTTTATATACTCTGGATACCAGTCTCTTATCAGACATGTGATTTGTAAATATTTTCGTACTTATCAAGTATTAATTACATATTGATATTTCTTAGTATTAATTAAATATTTCAAATATTTTCTCCTGTTCTATGACTTGTCATTTCACTTTCTTGATAGTGTCCTGCAAAGTGAAAGTGTTTAATTCTGTTGCTTGTGCTTTTATCTATTTTTCTTTCTGTTGCTTGTGCTTTTGATGTCTATTGAATAATTATCTAAATAGGAGAATGATATATGTAAAATATTTAGCACAGGCAGGGTCTAGCATATTGTAAGTGACTGATCAATATTGAGCTGCTATTATTAACAATGTAAGGAGGCTCTAATCCAGTATTTGATACAGGCACTTGCATAGACATTCTCCCACTGATTGCTTCTAACCACCCTTGAAAGGTAGAGATTATTATCCCCCATTTACTAACAAGATACCCACGACCTGAGAAGTTAAATGATGATTTAGGTGGTTAAGCCAGGATTCTCACCCAAGTCCTTGCCAGATCCCAAGCCTGGCACTCTTCCCAGTATTGAACAGTGGCCTCAGCACTCTTCTAAGCCCTCTGGGCCAACAAAAGACAAAGTCTACACATTAGTGCCTGACTCAGGAGAGGACCATTTCTCAAGAACTAGGGGTCACTCATAGCAGTGCAGGATGGTACCTGATTGAGGAGGGAATGATGACACTCTGGAAGCAGGGCATATTCATAGAAGCACAGGGTTCTGATATAGGCTGGAGTGACTTGGAGAGGGAATAGAAGTCCGTGAGACCTGGAGAAACCAGGGAAGGCTTCGTGGAGGTGGTGGCTCTTAAACAATAGTAGGATTTAGGTGTTCGAAGCAGGAAGTAGTAAAGATGGTTAGGTAGAAATGACAGAGACAGAAATGACTTTTCTGCACTAGACAAAAGGAGAAACAACTTCTAATAAGAAATAATGATAATGACAGTAACTATAACAATTATAATTGTTCACATGCCAGGTATTGTTCTAAAGTTTATATGAGCTTACTTAAGTCTTTATAATGATCCTTTGAAGCAGGTAGTATTATCATCCCCATTTTACAGATGAGAAAACTGAGGCACACAGAGATTAAATAATTTGACCCAGGTCACAAGTTAGAACTGGGAGAAAACCAGAATCAGCCAGTGGGGTTGTAACGAGAAGTAGAAGGCAAGTGAACATAAAACTGCTGAATAGTGTAAGAGCAAAGGCTATATACACCTAGACATTCATAAGTTGAATCTAGACATTTTGGGGTTCAATGCATGATTCTATCCACTTTCTGGATATGAAATCCTAGCAAAGTTCCTTAACTTTGCTGAGCCTGGAGTCTATGCCTGAAAAATAGGGAAATGGTTAAAGTTCCTAGAACGTTGATGTGAGGATTTCCAGAAATCAGTCATCCAAGTAGTGACTCAATAAATATTTAAGTTCGTGGGGTGTGCTGACATTATTGTCTTTTAGGATGAGGGCCTTAGAAACACAAGATGAAAGTCAAAGGAGGCCCGAGGATGTGAGCAGGTGTATCCCGGAGGTTTAGAATGCCACCTTGGGACCCACTCTCTGGATTCAAATATCAGCTTGGCAACCTCCTAGCTTTGTGCCTAGAGATAAGTCACTTTGTGTCTTTGACCCACACTTTTCCACATGTTAAAAGGGGATGGAAACAGGGTCTGTTTCCAAGGGTTGCAATGAAGATTAAATGACTTCAGGTACCGTACTCAGTGCGTAGAACAAGGCTGGGGAAAGGGAGGCTCATTGTGAGGGTTTATTCTCATTAATGCGAGGGGCCAGGCCAAGGGCACCCCAAAACCTCAGAACACGCCATGCAAGTGTTTTCTGAGGACGACCAGGCACGATGCATCCAGCACCCACAGCGGGAAAGCTGAGTGTATCAGCTATTATGCTGCCATCAATAGCTGTTGGTGTCATGGCCTTGGAGCCTCCCGCCTTATACATCAGAATCCATTTCACTCCCATGAGCATATGAACATTCAAGAAAGAAGGGGGGCGGGCCTCATTCTGTAGCTGAAAAGACTCCAGCAACTGCTCCAGCCCCAATACACACACACACACACACACACACACACACACACACACACACTCCCACCAGGAACCAGCCATTGTGTGATGCAGTTGAACTTTCTACTGTTCCTATTTGAGCAGCACGAGCAAGCGATTGCTTCCCAAGTCCTATTTATGGCCTTTTTGTTTTGCAGTAGTTGGCGAGGGCGCGGGTAGCAGACGGATATTGCTGTTTTCCAGAAAGTCTATTTAAAAAACAGAATGCCGTGACGGGTTGGGTTTGAAACAATGAGGATAAACATATGCTGTCGGTGATGTTTTTCTCTTCCTTCGTTTGGACTTTTGTTGAAACCCAAATCTGAAACAACCATGAACATAGACATCCTATTGTAGAGACAGGGTTTTTTTTTCCCCCTTTATTTGTTAAAAAGATTCAAAAAAGAGACACCTTCAATATTTGAATCAGCTCTCTGATGGAATCTCTATGAACATCCACACTTGCCCTCAGAAGGTCTGGCAAAATCATAATTAGTTCATTTGACGTATAATTGTGTAGGGCCATCTAGCTCATGGGGCAGGTAGAACAGGAATCAAATTTTGGCTCTGTCTTTTACTAACTATGACAAACAATTTAACCCTTCTGAGCCTCAGTTTCTGTAAAACAAAAGATAATAAGATTTGTTTTCATTTATTCATCCATTCACTTACTCAAATATTTTTTTGAGCACTAATTTGGGGCCGAGTAGCATTCTAGGCACTGGAGATAGAGCAGTGAACAAAACAGACACAGATTCCACCCTCATTCTTGTGCAGGAGGAGAGGTCATGAACAAAACAAGTAAGAAAACTGCATAGGAGGTTAAATGAAGAAAAACCAGAGCAGGGAAGGGGGATTGGGTAAGTGAGACTCTGTGTGTGTGTATGTGTGTGTGTGTTGGAGTGGGTTGAGGGGGAGGAGTGGTTAGATACAGTGATCCAGAAAGGCCTCACTGAGAAGGTAACATCTGAGACAAGATCTAAAGGAGGTAAGAGAGCAAACCATGCAGATACCTGGGCAAAAATGTTTCGTGCAGAGGGAACAGCATGTGCAAAGGCCCTGAGGTAGGAGTGTGCCGGGTGTATTGAAGGAGCAGCAGGGAAGCCAGGGGTGGGGACAGTGGGGGGGCGGTGAAAGGGTGAGGAGGAGGAGATAAGGTCAGAGAGGTAACTTTATGAAGTGTTCTTGAGGATTAAATCATTGCATGAGCCACATATGTAACAGATATACAATGACCAGATTTTAGATGGTGAACCCATGAAAATGAATGAGTGAGTGGAAACTGAATGGATATCTCATTTATCCATCCAGACACTAGGACTCAGAGAGGTCTATTGACTTCCCTAAGTCCACTCAGCTGGCTCATGAAGAATCTGTGGCTAGACTTCAGGACCCTTCCTTACTACCCAACATTTACTCTTCCCTAGGTTATTGACACAGATAAAAATCTTGATCATTGCCCTCCCCAATGCCAACAGTTGACATTGTGAAAAGAAGGCATCCTGGGTGCACAGGACAGCACCCCATCACAAAGAATTATCCAGTCCCAGATAGCCACAGTACTGAAGTTGAGAAACTTTGGCTTAGGGGAAGAGCCCCAAATCTACTACTGTTTTTTCCCTCTTCGAACTCCCATTGTTTTAAACTCCATTTGGTGATTCTAAGGGTGTGTGGGGAGCTGATAGTACAAGATTGAATGGGGGGTGGGACCCACTAGTCCCCCCACCCACTCCGGGGTTGGGCTGGGGGGTGACTCCTGGCTGGGATGAACTCAATGTATTTCGCCTTCGGGGGGGATCTTTGTTGAAAGCATTAGCATGGACTGCGGGGGGGGGGGGGGGGGGGAAGGGTGGAGCTAGGAGCGAGCACAATTTTCCAAAATAAAGTCATAGATAAGAGATTAAGATCCCTGAGACTGTTGCTGTACTGTTCACAGCACAAAGCCTTTATCCAGGGCTTTCCTAAGCATAGAGGGATAACAGATATTATCAGGGTAACACATGAAAATAATGGTATCTTAGTTCGAAAGGGTGGGTCTTCTCTTTTGTAAAGAGTTCAGCACACTTCCGTCCACACTCGCCTTTCACAAGGACCAGCCTACGGGGAGACCCCGTATTAAGCCAACTTGGAAGGAGGGACTGGATTGAGAGCACGTTTAAGAGCATGCCCAGGGCTTCCCTGGTGGCGCAGTGGTTGAGAGTCTGCCTGCCAATGCAGGGGACACGGGTTCGAGCCCTGGTCTGGGAAGATCCCACATGCCGCGGAGCAACTAGGCCCGTGCGCCACAACTACTGAGCCTGCGCGTCTGGAGCCTGTGCTCCGCAACAAGAGAGGCCGCGATAGTGAGAGGCCCGCGCACCGCGATGAAGAGTGGCCCCCGCTCGCTGCAACTAGAGAAAGCCCTCGCACAGAAACGAAGACCCAACACAGCCATAAATGAATAAATAAATAAATTAAAAAAAAAAAAAAGAGCATGCCCAGTGGGAGCATTATAGGGGCCGTAAAGAAGATAACTTAGTTTTCTTGAGTCTCAGCCTATAGATTCATTCATTTATTCAACCAATATTTACCGGGTGCCTACAATGTGTCAGGTTCTATGCTAGATCTTAGAGACACAACTGCGGACAAGACACAGCCCCTGACCTACAGAGACTCACAAGCTAGAGAGAAAGGAAGACAAAGCTGTAGGTACAATCATATACGGGCTCTTCCCCTGGAGTCCAAGGATCACACAGAGTGATGGAGGCTGTGACAGATAAGATCAGAAGGGCGTGGGAGCCAAGGGACGTACCTCCTCCATCCAGGGATTCAGGGAAGGCTTTCTGGAGGAGGTGAGATCTATACCAGTTTCTCAACCTTGATGCTACTGACATTTTGGACCGGCTGACTTGGTGTCATGTGAACTGTCCTGTGCATTTCAGAATGTTTAACAGCATCCCTGGCCTCAACCCACTAGACGCCGATCAGTAAATAGCACCCTCCCCCCAAAGTCGTGACCACTGGACATTGCCAAATTGTGCCCTGAACGACAAAATCACCCTCCCCTCCCTTTCCTCTGCCCCCGCACCCCCAGTAAGAACCACTGGTCTAGAGAGAGGTGTGAAGAATATGCAGAAGGCAGGGTCATAGGAGCCTCTGGACCACTGCACTCTGTGGCCTTGTGCTGTGTGAGCCAATGTAGGAGGTGGAATGTTATTCCAGAATCCATTGAAGCTGCTGGTAAGTGCCATGATCTGGTCTTGGTTTTCAAAACTCCCTCAGTGACTGAATGGTGGGGGTGGGGGTGGGGCGATACTGTGAAGGTGGCATGGGTGACCAGAAGGAAGGTCTTCCCCAATGAATCAGTCTGGGGCCTGCAAGTGACCCCAGTGGACCTTGCTTGGCGCCAAGACTGGAGAGAGGAGCCCCTCCCGGGCCAGGCTTGGCCCCTGGGCTGACACATCCTCTCGGGCAGCAGTCCAGGCACTGAGCCAGGGAGGAGTTCCTCTTCCAGGTCCGCTGGTTCCAGGAGACAATACCGACATCCCGGCCACCCCGTGACTCAGAGCAAAGGGCCTTTCCCTTTCTGGAAAGATTGCTCAGTTTTCAACGAGGATAACGTGTCAACGGGAGAACACTGAGCCTTTACATCGGAGCCAAGGCACTGTGGGAGTTCTCCTGGCTGAATCCACAGCGCCCAAGGGAAGGAAGGGACCACAGGCCTGAAATCTACGATGTGCCAGGCCCAACGCTCAGCCTATGGGACCTTGTGTTAAAACGTACAGAATACTTTCTTGTCACCTCATCTATCATACGTGAATGACCATTTTTCAAGGAATTAGAATAAAGTGCACTTCGCACTAAAACTATTTTAAACTTAATTTCAATTAGGTTCCTTATTAATATCAGTGATCACTATTCTGAAGGAAGTATTGCCATCTTACAGATGAGGAAACAGGCCCTGAGGAGTGCAGTAAATTGCCCAAAGTCACACAGCTCAGGAAACTGGGGATTCAGGGATTCAAATTCAATCTATCTACGAATAAAATCTGAGTTTCTGTCACTTCCCACTCTTTCAAAGCTCTTCAGACTTCACACATAAACATTTAAGACTCTAGATATTAACACTTCTTCAAATTCTGGGTGTTGGAATTATCAGGAGCTATAATTCTCTTTCTACTTGATTTTCCAAAGTTCTCAAAAAAAAAAAAAAACAAAACAGCCAGCAATCTTGCAGCTAATAAAGATAAGAGCAATGCATACCATTTATAGACTGTGATGTGCTTATACAGTATATACCATACCTCTCTCTCTCAAAGTTCAGACCTATGCTACAAAGTCCGTACTGTTATTATTCCCATCTTATTTTTTTTTAATTTTTTTAACGTCTTCATTGAATTCGTTACAATATTGCTTCTGTTTTATGTTTTGGTTTTTTGGCCGCGAGGCATGTGGGATCTTACCTCCCAGGCCAGGGATTGAATCCTCACCCGGTACATTGGAAGGCAAAGTCTTAACCACTGGACTGCCAGGGAAGTCCCTATTCCCATTTTACAGATGAGAAAATCAAGGCTCAGAGAGGCCTTCCAGTTAGGAAATGGCAGAGGTACAGTTCAGAGTGGAGTATGTCAGGCTCCAAAGCACTCAGAGAACACAGCATGATTGTAGTCCCTGCCCACACTGTGGGCTGCTTTCTCCTCGGGCTGAGGCAGCCTTGACAGCCGCCACCAGCAGGAAGGTCATGGGCAAGACAGCAGCACCTGAACCCACTGCTTTTCTTCCCTGGAAAACAGCAGGGCTTTTATGCAGCACCAGGCAAGTACCCGGGGCTCTTGATGTGACCTTGGGAGCTCTCAATAGGAACCGGCTTTTCTCTCGCTCCCCTACATTTTCAAACCTGCAAACTCTTCTGAAAACTCAGGCACCAAGGAAGGTCACAGGGACAAAGGCACCCACTGTGTGTTTTCAAGAAGGATGTGCCAGGATTCTCCCTGCAGCAGCCAAAGCCATCACCTTAAACTGGTACAAGATCAAATCATTCCCCAGCTGAAAAGACTCCACCTTTTTTTTTTTTTTTTTTTGGTATCAGATCCTAATTCCTTATGTAGCCCCTCTGACTTGGCCTGGCCAAAACTGCTACGCTTCTTCCCCTTTCTGGCCACAAACACCCACACCCATGAATATCCATGGTCCTCTGCACTTCCTGTTCTCTCTGCCTGAGACACTGTTCTCTCCATTCATCACTCGTTCCATCTCCTCCCCAGCTTTGATCGGGCTGGTAGCAGGGAGCCATACAAGGTTCCAGAACAGAGGAGTAGAAAGAGAAGGAAACTCGCCTTACTGACCACCTACAACGGGGCTGGCAGTGTGTGGCATTTAATCGAATTCTTTCACCATCCTCTTAGGCAGTGTTATAGACGAGAACATGGTGGTTTGAAGCGGGATTGTCCTGCCCAGAGCCAGCCAGTTTCCAAGGGCAGAGGTGAAATTTAAACCCACTCTGCAGTCTGCCTAATTCCCTTCCCCTCTTTACATCCATGGTCAGAGCCTTTTGAGTCATGAGCTTGGGAAACTCTGGGAAGCTCAGCTCTGGGGCAATTCATTGTCCCAGTGGGAGCTGGCAGCCTTCACAAAGCGTCATTAACCTCCCAGGAGGCATAATGCACCAAGGATTTGGACTTCTTGCTCAGCCAGCCCATTGACTGGAGAATAAAAGAGCAAAGGCACCTAGAAGCATAAATCCATCCAGTATATCTGGGGATTAAGAGCCTCTTAGCATTCTTGCTACCTGTAATTAGATCCCCCAACAAACGGGAACACTGGTGATGGGGGAGAAGAAAGAACACGACCAGTAAGTGACATGGGAGTCTTGTCAGCATGGTTTATGGCCCTACCTCAGCCCTCCCCAAACAACTTTCTGCCTGATCTCTATCAACCCTGGCTCCAGGGGCAGCTGTCCTTCCGTGTTATCTGCAGATCAGCTGAAGAACCAAACAAGGCTTAAATTCCCACCCAGGGCTTGTTGGTGGATTAAGGCAAGACTCCCAGACATCACATGGGGGCCTAGAGCAGAGAAGGTGTGTGACCTTTGATGGAGCTGTCAGATGACCCCGACAAGTCCAGAAAACACCACTTGGCAGGCCAGATGTTCGCAAAAGCGCAGAGGCAGGGCGCGGTCCCTCCTCTTCCGGAACTCCAGAGCGCCAGCGTAAGCTGATGTTTTACTCTCTCATCCAATCATATGGACTACTTAGGACACCTGCATGCCTGGGCCACACGAAGCTCTCCACAGCAGGGTTGGCAAACTTTTTCTGGAAAGGGGCAGATAGTAAAGACTTCCTACTTTGTTGCAACTCCTTCAGTTTGCTGCGGTGGCACAAATCAGCCGTAGGCAATATGTAAATGAATGAATGAAAGAATGAATGAATAATGAGTGGGGCTGTGTGCCAGTAAAATAGGTAGTGATCCCTATTTAGCCCGTGGGCCACAGTTTGTCAACCCCTGCTTTACAAAGCATGTGAGATCCTCACATAAGTGTATCAGCATTTCATGAAATCATCCTTTGTCCAAGGTAGAAAGAAGGTCCTTCTTCAGGGGAAGATTTTCCTGAAAAGGTGGATGAATATGGCTTGGCATCCTTCCGATGACCTACTTTTCCTGGGCCAGGGTGAAACTACATGGACACCTTGCCTCACTAGAATCCGGAATTGCAGGTCTGTTCTCGGCTGCACCCCCGATGTCTAGGAAATGCCTGGCACGTAGTAGGTGCTCGATGAAATAATTGTTGAATGGATAAATCTGCTGAGCTTCTGGCAATAACTCAAAACATTCTGGGCAGGCTTTTTTCACCCTCTCAGTGATAACCTTGCTGGTCCAGCCTGGTGTGTCCCAGGAGCTTTGAAAAGGGTTCCAACTGGAGTTCTCATGAGTGGCAGCTGCCCTGGATGAGGCCACTTAGGCAAGCTAGAAATGCCCTTCCCTCTTCCTCCCCTGGCTAAAGTAGCTGTTAATCACTACCCAGAGATATAAATTGGTAAGTAGAAAACACCCCAGTGAACATTTCCACATGAATCATTCTGTGAATGTTCCATCTTTAATTACTTATTAAAAGCAGACCAGATTTTCCTAATTGGTTACAGTGAACATGTGTTACATTTGTAATTTAAACAAAAAAAACAACCTTTTCATGTGCAAACAAGGATAGAAAAGCAGGAAGAATTTTCCTCTAAAACATTTGGTCAGGTTTCTCAAACTTCGGAGTGGGTCGGCACCACCTAGATGCTTGTTAAAAAATACCAATCCCCAGGTCCACCCCCTAGCAGCTCCTCTGTCATGGTTCTGGGAATCTGCATTTAGAAGACATGTTCCCTTTAATCAGCTTCTACCAATTGCTGCAGCTTTTAAAAGGACAGTGCAAGGCATCAGAGCCCACCCCACCCCCAGAAAGAATCCATATTTTGAAAAGGAGAAAATGGACGTCCTGTGGCTGTTATGGAGGAATCCAGTCTGTGAATTACCTGTGAAGGCCTTTGACCCTCCCAGTTTTCTCTCTTATCTGCTAGGTCGCCTATTTGCTCTGTTTCCAAAGTGAACAGAGCTGACTCCAAGTCAAAGCATCTTAGGCTGCTTAATTACCGTAATTGCCACCCCAGGCTGTAGATTTTATGTTAATGCTCTACCAGGTGATTCATGTGGTAATTTACACACTGAAGATTTCACCAAGATTTACCTTTTAATCCTAAACTCACTCAAGACACTAATGCCCACACCTCCAGCCCTGGAGCAGCTGGAAGTGAGTTACAGGCAAGCCTAGGGACCTCACACAATGCCTCCTCCAATTCCTGTCCCCACCTTGATTTCCTCCTTGTCATCTGTCCTTGGGCAATCCGAACTCTCCCTTCCCTGTGACAGGCAGAGCCCTACTTGCAGAAAAATGCCCTGGCCAAGTCGTCAGCTCCCAGGGAACAGAGACAAAGGACTCAATCTTCACCTCTCAACAGCTGTCCCCACATCCATGGAGGAACCTCCTGGCAGGAGCCTCCAGATTCATCTTCCCAAATCACTACTTTGATCATGCTAGTCTCAGCTCAAACACCTTCGTGGCTCCCACTGGCCACAGCTTTAAATCCACACCTTTTAAGCTGACTTTCACAGCCCAGCCCTGCTCTGTTATCTATCTCTGCATAACAAATCAACTATCATGTATTATTCTTATGTCTCTGGGAAGCAACTGGGCTCAGCAGGGCAATGTGTACATAGAGTCTCTCATGGCCTTGGAGGATCAGTGGCTGGCGCTGGGGCCACGGTGAAGTCTTCTTCACCTGCACATGTGGTACCTGGGCTGGGAAGACTTAAACAGCGGGGGCTGGAACAGCTCCAGCTCCTTGGGCATCTCTCTCTGTTCTTTGTGATCCCTCCACATGTTCCCTCCAGCATGGCAGCTTCAGGATACCCAGACGTTGTATAAGATGGCTCAGAGCTCCAAAGGTGAATGACCCAAGAGGGAGGGCCAGGCAGAAGCTGCATCTCCCTTTATGACCTAGCCTCCGAAGTCACGCAACATCATTTCCATTGCAAGACACAAGGATCGCCTATGTTCGAGGCAAGGAAATGAATACCCACCTTTTGATAGGAAGAGTGCCAAAGAATTTGTGAGTGTGTTTTAAAACCACTGCAAGCCCCAAACTCCTTTTCAACTATATGGGGCAGGATTTCACTTTTCAAGAGGGCTACCTGCCTCCAGTCAAACTGCCCTACTCATTGTTTTAAAACCACACTCAAAACTTGCCCTCTCCAGTCCTCCATTCACCCTATTATCTCTGCAAGCAATGCTCCCATTTTGCCCCCTTGATCCCGCAAAGCCCATCTCACCCATACGTCTCCCCCTTATAAGCTCAGTCTCTTGGGACTTCCCTGATGGTCCAGCGGTTAAGACTCCGCGCTTCCACTACAGGGGGCGTGGGTTCGAAGCCTGGTCGGGGAACGAAGATCCCTCACGCTGCGCAGGGCGGCCAAAAAAAAAAGCTCAGTCTCTTTCTTATGCCAATTATTCATTGTAAAATTTTGTTGGCAATTAGTCATTCTGTGCTTTGTGACATCTATTCCTATCTTGATGTTTGGTTTAAATCTTTTAGGATTTAATTTCTCACGTGGATACTTTACGTTCTTAGTTGGCTGGCCAAGTCTTCGTCATAATCACCATCTACAGGGCACTTGCTATGGGTCTGGCATAGTATCGATAATTGGTCCACTGCCAACAGTCACTAAACTTTTCTGGACAAGAGGCTGGAAACACAGGGATTAGTGACTCGTTTTACTGATGAGAAATTAAGGCACTGACAGGTTACCTCACACGGCCAAGTTCACATAGGCTCAGAAGCCACAAAGCTAGAACTCAAGCCCATTTCTCCATATTCCAAAGCCTAAACTCTTATCCCCTTGGTTGACCCATCTCTTACTTTTTATCTGTATGTCTTCTATCATCTCACTCAGGCCACTCAAAGAGCATTGTCAATTTGATTTTAAGGTGTCTACCTTGATTTGATTTTCATTTCTTTACCTGGGGCTTGGGTACAATGTCAGACATAAGCCGAGCATAAAGGAGTTTCTTAGACATAAATAAAAGTGTACCCAGTTAATAGTGTGGGTTTGATACAGAAAGATGACTTGAGTTCCAAAGACTTTGGAATTAATTTTTGGGTCTTCTCCTGGTTCCTGAGTTGCCTATGTTGCCTGGTCCAAACCCTTCCCAGCTACATTTCCCCACTTCTCAAAGACGAACACCACTTTCTTACACATTCTTCAAGCTTCAGCTTTTCAGAGAAGTCTTACAAACCCCCTGATAAACCACCATCCTTCCCTTCAAGTCTAGATCAGTTCCCCCATTACGCCCTGCTACAAGTTGAATTATGTCTCCTATAAAGGTATGTTGAAGTCCTAACCCCAGGAACCTGTGAATTTGACTTTATTTGGAAACAGGGTCTTTGCTGATGTAATCAAGTTAAGATGCGGTCATAAGGTGGGCCCTAATCCTGTATGACTGATGTCCTTGTAAGAAGATGAGAAGTGACACATGGGGAAAATGCCATGTGACAACAGAGGCAGAGCTTAAAGTGACGCAGCCAAGGATTATTTGCCGCCACCGGAAGCTGCAAGAGGCAAGGAAGGATTCCACTGTCCAGGCTTCAAAGAAAGGAGGGCCCTACTGACACCTTGATTTTGGGATTCTGGCCTCCAGAACTGTGAGACAATAAATCTTTGTTGTTTTAAGCCACCCAGTCTGTGGTTCTTTGTTACCACAGCTAGGAAATGAATACACACCCTATCCTACAGTACTTCTTGGATGCCCATCTGCCAGGTAAGTGTCAACCCTATGAGAGCATCAGTCCTGCCTTGCCTGCTGCCATACCCTCGGAAAGCACATAGTAGGACCTCAATAAATAGTCCTTACCTGCATGTACGGGTGGACGTTCCTCCGCCCCACATTGGTTGAACATTATCCAGACCCGTCACTGTTCATGTCGCCCCAGAACCACATAGCCATGGATGGTGCCCATTTGGCCGGATCCTTCCCTCACTGGGACACACAGTGAATTCAGAAGGGCCTGGAGACTTGTGTCTGCCCCATCTAACTGTCTTAATCCCCCTGGTCAAGGATACCCTGAGGATCATCTTGGCCCTGCCCAATAAGCTCCTCACCCTCTGAGTAATTAACTAATGGGTGGGTAGAAGTAATTCAACGCCTATCAGAGTTGAACAGCCAAGACCTCTTTGGAAGTCTTAAAACAGAGATTATTTACGATGCACAGGCCTCAAAACCAGGGAAATAAACCTAAAAACTCCATGGACTAAATCAAACTCCTTGCCTCAAATGGAAGAAGGCATAGGCTCCCAGCATTCTTATAGCCTGAGCTGTATTCAGCCGCTAACCTCTCTCCTAAATTGCCCATCCAAGATAGACCATTATTATAATGGAATACCTCAGCCAGGAATGTTCTGGGTTTCAGCTAAAAGGTTTTCTTTCTGACTGCTGTGCTCACAGGCACTGCCTTAATTTGGGGGAACTTCCCCTTCGTTGTCTTGAAAAGACTTCGACAGGTCTCTTTCTATTCTATTTAATTTGCTTCATTTCGGCGTGTAACTCAGCATGCCCCATCCTAATGATGATGAAAACTGGAAAAGATGGGGCAGCCCCAAGAAAGGATTAAGGAAAGAGAGCCATCATTTTAGTGAGGGAGACATGGGAGCGAAGCCTCAGGTTCTAGAAGGTCCTGTGTCTTCCTGCCCTCTGGGAGACACAGCTGAAGGGAAGAGGTCAGACCTGGATGTTTGCAGCCTCTGGACCCTCCGGGCCTCCTGGTTAGAACTGTGAGTTATAATGGTCATTGCACAGGGCTGTCCCAGGAGGCTCTGACTTTAAGAGAAGTGTTAAATGTCAGTGCTAAATTCTGAAATGCTGAGAGCTCAAACTTAAGGGAGGCCGAGTGACTGGAGGCCTGGTCAAGACTTGAGGAATAAAGGGCTTGCAGGCCAGCTGGCCGTTTGAGGTCCTGTTTACATGATGTCTGCATGTCTCTTCCAGCCTCCATCCCGGGTCTCAAATTGGCGGTCCCAGGACCAACTCTGGCCCTCACACATGTTTGGTTTAATCTGCCCAGTGCATGTTGGTTTTATATTTTTTAATGCAATTTTACAAACTGGTCAAGATTTTAAAAATGAGAAATTCCACACTAAAATTTCCAGTTCCTCTTGAAAAATCAGAAAATCTAGCCCGATAAGCCGGTATCTCCTGTCCCCAGTTAGGTGGAGAATACCCACCCTTACCCACCTCACTCACTCCTCTCACAGGCCTGGCTCTGGTGAACAGATAGTTTGGGACACCCCACCCCCCAACCATTTAACCCCTAGGCAACATTGCCCTCTTATATATTCTACAGTAACAAAGCAAATGTCACCCTTTCCACAAAGACTCTCCACCCAACCCAGAGAGAAAGATTCCCTCCTAGTTCTGTTATAGGTTTGTGTTTCATTTGCCTAACTCATTTGGGTATAGATCCTCCCCTCCATCCGAGTTATCTGAAATAACTCCATTCATCCCTCATGATGATGCACAGGTGTCACCTCCTCCATGAAGCCTTCCCGGATTGTTTCTCCTTCCTGCCCCTCCAAGATAAGTTAAGCACCCCTCCTCTGTGCAGCCATTAGCAGTCTGTTCCCCCCCCCCATCCAGGCTCTTAGCACCCTGCATCAAAATGTCTGTTTCTTCCCTGTCTCCCCTGCTGGGCAATGGGGGCTGCGTATGAATTCTATGAACTCAGCATGAAGCTCGGAACCTGGCACCTGGGAGGGTCTCTGAAAGTGTTTGAAGAGAGAGAAAGTGGGACAGAGAGGAAGAAAGGGCTCTTTGCTCAGGACAGTCAGAATGCTGACAGCAAGAATGCATAATAATAATAATAGTAGTAGTAGTAGTAGTAGTAGTAATGATAATGATAGCGCCTAACACCTAGGGCGGCGGGGGGCTTTCCATGTGAGTCTTTCACAGATTAACTCAGTGTGTTAGCTTAGGTGTTCTGGGAAGCAGATGCCTAGGTGGAATCACAGTCAAGGGATTTGTCGGGATGCCTGTGAAGGATGGAGGGTCAGGACACAGAAGGAGGCAGGGGCAGCATGCAGACTACAGTGCGGTCTGACCCCTGGGACAGGAGAGGGGGAGGAAGTAGAGGGACTGGGCAGGAATTGCCTAAGACTGCAGCTCTGAGAAAGTCTCAGCCAGGGTGACAGGGAGTGCCCAACAAGGACCACTGGCGGAGGAGTCCCGAGCTGGGCAGGAGGGGCCTGGCTGTAGCAGCTCAGGCATGCACAGTCATTGGCTGGGGGCAGCCCCGTGGACAGCGTGCCTTCGGGGGGAACACTGCGGTGGAACTGAAGACGGGTCTGCTGAGGGCGGTCAGCCGGCCCCTCCTTCGCAGCTGGGAGGTCCAGCCCCACTGCTTCAGCATCTGCTTCATCCTCATGAGAACACCTAAAGAGCCATTGTTCTTATGGCCCTTTACCAGAGGATGAAACCTGGCCTTGGCAAGGTGGGTGATGTGGCCTAAGGCCACACACACACACACACACACACACACACACACACACAAATGGCTCTCAAAGATGGAAGCAGATATCAATACCAGACCAGCTGGCTCCCACTTGTGTGTGTCTGTAGCCACCCTGCCCTGAGGCTCAGGGATCTCAGCAACCCTTGGAGAAAGACAGTGATGGCTTAGAGTGCGGGCTGACGGCTCAAGGCCCATTTTACCGACGGAGAAGGAGCATGAGACTGTGGGCCGGGAGCTGACTCGTCCATCCCGGAGTGAGGCCAGCAGGCAGGCCCAGGACTCCTGGCTTCTCTCTGTAGCCCAGAGGAAGGAGACTCAGAGGCACCAATGCTGGGGCTTAACAGAAGGTGGATTTCCACCAGCTCCTTGTCAACCCCTCTCTCCCCACGCCCCAATAACGATGATAACACCAGCCAACGCCTAAATAACAACTTTTATGTGCCGGGAGTGTTGAAGCATTACACCTTTGCACTCCGTTAACTCTCCTGGCAGCCCTATGGTGAAGGCACTTTTTTATTCTCCCATTTGACAGAGAAAATTGAGGCACAGAGAGGGGAGGTTGCTTACCCAGGGCCACAGCTTTGTAAATGGCGAAGCTGAGATGCAAGCCCATTAGGGCTCCGCTGCCTTCAGCAAAGCAAGTACGAAGAATGTATTTGACATACGTGTTGTGTGAACAACAGCATCTTTGGAAAATGGTGGTTTTTACTGAGCTGTGAAATACAGATGTTGTTCAAATGCAGAAGCTTTCTAAACACGCCGTCTTCAGCCCAGCCTCCTGGCCCCCCTCCATCCACCCCCCACCACCACCGATTGCAAGCCCCGGGGGGCGGCAGGGGCTGGTGCCACCCGGCCTCCGCTCAGGTCAGGTGGTTGGGGCAGGATCGGGGCGGGGCTCGGGCGGGCGCCGGGCTGGTGGGGCGCGGGTCCAGGACGCTCGGCCGAGCGGCGGTCACCGACCTGCGTGCGAAGGCGAGGCCGCGCCCGCAAGCCCCTGCTCGCGCCGTGCCTGCCGCCGCCACCACCCGCCCGGCCGCCCGGCCGGCCACGGAGCGGCCGCCGCAGACTCGGCGGCGCCAGCGCACCTGCAATAAGGCCCCGCCGCCGCCGCCTTGCGCCCAAGGCCGCCCGGCCGCGCGCCGCTGATAAGACGCGGGGAGGGGGGCGCGGGGCGCAGCGGGAGTTCCCGGCCTTTTCCCGGATCGCGCTCGTCGTTGGCCGTGTTTCTCCCCAAAGGCTCTGCCTTGCCGATCTCCTTCTCCCGTCTGTGCCCCTCGGCTCCGTGTCACTTTCCTCTGCCCCGGACCCATCATGTGCCTGTGTGTGCCATTTTCTCCCGTATATACCTGTCTGTGGTCACTCCCAGCCCTTTCCGTCTCACACTACCCTCTCTCTGTTTCTCTCTGTCTCTTACTGTCTGATTCTCTCCATCTCTCTGTATTCCCTCCTCTCTCTCCTTTTTGGTCTCTCTTTCTTTTTCTTTCTTTCTATTTTTTTTTTCTGCTTTTATTTATTTTTCTTATTTTATACGTATACATGTATCTATTCCTTTTCAAATTCTTTTCCCATTTAGGTTGTTACATAATATTGAACAGAGTTCCCTGTGCTATACAGTAGGTCCTTGTTGGTTATCCATTTTAAATATAGTAGCGTGTACAGGTCAATCCCAAACTCCTTAACTATCCCTCCCCCGCTTCCCCCCCATATCCATAAGTTCGTTCTCTAAGTCTTAAGTCTTTCTTAGCATTGAATCACTCCACCCCTGTTTTCTCTCTTGTTCCCCTTTCCCTCTCTCCCTGTTGCCTGTTCCCTTTCTCTCTCTTCCTTCCCTTGCTCTCCGAATCGGTCCCCTCCGCTCCCCCCTCTCTGTCTTCTCTCAGTGTCTCTCACTGTGACTCCCCCCTCCCTCTCTCTCCCTTCTCTCTCCCTCTCTTTTCTTTTCCTGTTTCTGAGTTATTCCTTGCCCTCCTTCTCTTCCTCCCGCCCCCTCACCCCATCTCCCTTTCTACTCCTTCACTCTCACCCTCTTTCTCTCCTTGACCTGCATCTCCCCCCTTTCTCCCTTTGCCCTCCCCCCCATACCCTGTCCTCTCCCATACCCTGGCCTCCCCCCGCCCCACTGGGCTCTCTTTCTCCGTTGCACCACCACCCGTGTGCCCGCAGGAGCTAGGCCTTCAGGGCCAGCTGGGGCAGGAACAGCTGGACCCCAGGCGGGTGGGGCTCAGCAGGTGTCCTGACATCAGTGGGCAGGGCTGTGCTCACCTGGGCGCCTTTCATCTGAGGCTCTCCGCACACTTCACAAACAGTCATTAAGGCCCGCCTGGGGGCGGGTCAGGGAATATCACAGCCTGGACTGTTTGGTTATCTTCATTATTAATAAACACCCCCTCTCCCTTAAATGAGTTTAGTGCTGGGGACAGAATCCCGGCTGACGCCCAAGAGATTAAGGTCTCTCTGGGTTGCACAGGACAAAGATGACAAACTGATAGAGCAGGGACATGAGATTCTGTTGCTTCCTTCCCGCTGGGAGCTTAGGGGCTACCCGTTCTGAGAGCACTCGCCAGGTCAAGAGAGGAGGCTGGATTTCTCAGAATAATGGGTCCCAGCCCTGTGGTCTACCAAGCAGGTAGCCCTGCCTCCAAGGAAGAGGCTAGCAGGGATCCCAGTGAAACCACAGCCTCTTTGCTCTTGGCTAAATCAGGAGGAGTGGCAGGGAGACCAATATCCAGGCTTTATTTCAGTATTCCTTTTCTTGATCAGGCGGTACATCCAGATATTACCCGTAGATAAACAGCTAGAGGCCTCAGAAGATGTAAGCATGGGCAACTCAGGAACTGGATCCAGGGCAAAGCCTCTGGGCAGAGAAGGCCATGCCAAAAGCACATTAAGGGGCAGCAAAAGCTCTGCCTTTTGAAGGCAATTTAAATCCACATTCAAGCCAATTTTCCCAACCAACATTTTTTCCCCCCAGACTCCCCAAAAGGGAGATTTCTGGCACCTACGCTGGTGGTGGCAGTCACAACTATTGTTTATTGTTTAAGCACATAGCTCCCTGTAAATAAAGTGTTCATTGAAGCCTCCAGGATGGTCAAAATGGGGGGAAGGTGATACTGACAAAATGCTATGGGCTTTTGAGGACTTTCCGCCAGCTCTGCCCCCAGTATCAGAAGTTACTGGTATAATTCTGTCACTGAAAGGCCCTCACTGTGTGACCTCAGGCAAGGCACTTGGCCTCTCTGGGCCTCCTCCATAAAATAGGATGTAAAGATTTCTTTGGCTCCTTCAAGTCTCTGGCCAGGCCTTTTCTATCTCCTGACCTCACACACATTCCCCATAGGAAAGACCTAAAGCACCTCTTCCAGGGTTGCCAAACTCCCTGTTCTAAATCCCTGTTTTGATTTATTTTTTAGCTGTGGGAGGGGATTTTTGTTTTTTTTAAACAGACAAATCTAGTAGAATATCATGACAGTTTATTTTAAAGACTCATGCTAGGATATATTCTCAATGTGAAAACGAACATTCTTGAAACCTGCTATAATTTCCCTTTGGTAGCAAATACTCTAGTCTATTGGTAAAGACCTGAAAGATGTAAAGAATATTTTTAAAGACTTTTTCTTATCATTTGCAGATATTTTAAAAGATTTTTAATAGCATCACTTATTTTGACTGTCATTGAAAAGAATTTCACCTTCACTGCTTTAGCAGTAGTTCAGCTAATAAAGTAAAATTAACAAAACATTAATTGTAGAATCTAGCCACTGGGTACACAGGTATTTGTAAAATTCCTTCACTTTTCTGTCTGCTTAAGCATTTTTATAATAAATTCTAGGAACAAAAGCATAGAATGTCAACCAGCACCTCTCTTGTTCTTCTAAGAGAATATTTAGTTTTGGTTTTTTTTTCTCACTTAGAAGTTTTTATTGACTCCCAAGAATTCAATAAAAAAGCTTGAAGAAAACTCAAGTTTAAAGACAATGGCATTAGGTCTACATAAAAGCAAATTATCAGCAACTATAAGTAGTTGGAAGCTTAGTATCTGAGATCGTGAAGGCAATCTGACACTAGCGATGTATCAATTCAGAAAAACTGTTAAAATTTGTTCTTTAAATGTCCATGAATTCTTTAGACCACAGCCAAACGAAAAGTCAAATGCAAAGTATGGAGGGCTATTAATAAAGGTATAGAAATATAGGAAACTAAATGTTTTCCATGAGTCTTACTCATAACTAAATGAGTCCTTAATTGACCAAAGACCAGAAAAGGGAAAAACTGTATTTTAGATTTGGGTAGTAGTCTTCAAAAAAAAATTTTTTTTTCATTATATGTACATCCATGTTACATTAGGTGGCTACTTGAAGTTACCAGACAAATTAGTAATACCTTAAATAGCAGAATGAAAGTGTTTTTCTTAAAACTCAATTAGAATTTTGAAAATAACTTTAACATTCAATTTTCACACTTTTATTCCATTCTGGAAAGTGCCCTTGATTTTGATTTACAACAAAAGCAGATTTTTACTGCAGAGTCCAGCATTTAATTAGAAACCATTTTGATCTCTTCTTGTTACATATCAGTCTTTTTCTTTTTTTTTTTTTTAACATCTTTATTGGAGTATAATCACCTTACAATGTTGTGTTAGCCTCTGCTGTACAACAGAGTGAACCAGCTATATGTATACATATAATCCCCATATCCCCTCCCTCTTGCGTCTCCCTCCCACCCTCCCTATCCCACCCCTCTAGGTGGTCACAAAGCACCGAGCTGATCTCCCTGTGCTATGCGGCTGCTTCCCACTAGCTGTCTATTTTACATTTGGTAGTGTATATATGTCAATGCTACTCTTTCACTTTGTCCCAGTTTACCCTTAACCCTCCCTGTGTTCTCAAGTCCATTCTCTACCTCTGTGTCTTTATTCCTGTCCTGCCCCTAGGTTCATCGGAACCTTTTTTAGATTCCATGTATATGTGTTAGCATACGGTATTTGTTTTTCTCTTTCTGACTTACTTCACTCTGTATGACAGACTTTAGGTCCATCCACCTCACGACAAATAACTCAATTTCATTTCTTTTTATGGCTGAGTAATATTCCATTGTATACATGTGCCACATCTTCTTTATCCATTCATCTGTCAGTGGATGCTTAGGTTGCTTCTATGTCCTGGCTATTGTAAATAGAGCTGCAATGAACATTTTGGTACATGTCTCTTTTTGAATTATGGTTTTCTCAGGGTGTATGCCCAGTAGTGTGATTGCTGGGTCATATGGTAGTTCTATTTTTAGGTTTTTAAGGAACCTCCGTACTGTTCTCCATAGTGGCTGTATCAATTTACATTCCCACCAACAGTGCAAGAGGGTTCCCTTTTCTCCACACCCTCTCCAGCATTTATTGTTTGTAGATTTTTTGATGATGGCCATTCTGACTGGTGTAAGGTGATACCTCATTGTGGTTTTGATTTGCATTTCTCTAATGATTAATGATGTTGAGAATCCTTTCATGTGTTTGTTGGCAATCTGTATAACTTCTTTGGAGAAATGTCTATGTAGCTCTTCCGCCCATTTTTGGATTGTGTTGTTTGTTTCTCTTGATATTGAGCTGCATGAGCTGCTTGTATATTTTTGAGGTTAATCCTTTGTCAGTTGCTTCATTTGCAAATAGAGAATATTTAGCTTGAAAATCAAACTTCTTGTCTTTAAAGGTCAGAGTCTAGCTAATAACTGAATTACTTGAGGAATCTGGATGTTTAATGGCTCTTTTTGAGGAAAAAGAAATGCTGACTGTTTGGCAGCCCAAAGCTAGCCTGGAGGATCCACAGAAAAGACCTGAAGGTAGAGAAATCTGGAATCTGTTTACACATGGGCCACTGAGTCACACTCTGACCTTGGGTAAGTAGGTTACCTGTTTTTCCATCTGTGAGATGGGGGTGATAATGCAGGGCTGTTGGGACAAGCAAGCAGATAACTTCCAGAAAGCCCTTTGAGCTTCTTGGAAATAGCACTCAAGATATGATTAGGCGCCAGCATGCTGCAAAGAAGGGTGCCTGGTGGCAATGGGAATGATCCGAGTTCACTCTGGGCAGACGTGGTCATCAAGCTATAAACAGAGCTTTTCAATTCCTCCACCTGGTGTCTTTCCTCTCCTTCCCCACCCTTCTTCCCTGCAACCCACCACCAACACCAGTCCCACCACAAACACCAACCCTTCACCAACACCAAAAACACCACCAACACCACTCCCAACAGTCTCTATCATCATACTCTCTCTGGAAGCTCCTCTCATCATTCCAACCTTGCTTATATCATCCCCCACAGCCTGAAACGCCTTCTTCTAAAACTACTGCTCTCTGAGCCCAGTCACATCTTACAGTAAAAATGCCCGTAAGAACCAGTAATTACTATGACAGCTATCTCCATGTTATTTGGTCAGTCCTGTGCTAAGTGCTTGAAAATCATCATCTCATTTCATCTTCACTATCTCCCTTTTACACGTGTTTCTAAGACTAATAGCTACCAACTCCAAAAAAACTTTTCCTAACTTATTCCATTAAGATACAACTCCTGCTGGGTGATTTCCATAAACAGTGTCCTGCAGTCCTCACCATAACCAGGCAGGATAGAACATCCTGTCCTCACTCCACAGACGGTCTCCCTTTCAATCTTCTTAGTGCTGCTACCCTCCCCGTATTTCAGTACATTTTCTTTGACTTTGTCAAGAAGCTGTTTTGTCAGTTTCCCTGGTATTTCAAGGGTGTGTAGATGCCTATGAGGCATGTATTAGGTTAGATTAGATGCTGTAACAAACAACAACCTCAGTAAAAGTTTGATTCTCTATAATACTAAGTACAACAAAAGTCAGCAGAGGGCTTTGTTCCATACAGTCATTCAGAGATTCAGGCTCCTTCCCTTTGGTAGCTCTGCCCTTCTCTACGTCCTTGGGGTCTTCTTCATTTGGCAAGTGGATGGGAAAAGAGAGCACAGAGGATGGCGTAGACAATGGGAATATCACTAATGCCCACCATCTACTGGACATAACAACCACAAGGTCTTACCCAACCCCTGGAGACACTGGGAAAAGTAGTGTAGCTTGTGCCCAAGAGGGAAAAAAAATTTTTGGTGAATTCTCCATCACAAACTATCAGGAATACATATATGAAGCAAAGAAACATTCTTCTTCTGGAACAATTCCAAGGTCAAGCATTTTCATAGCTGTGTGTACCTCACCTCGGCCCTAAGTAACCTCTCTACAATACACCAGCTGGGATTCCCAGCCCCTTGAATAAAAATGAAAATATCTGACCTAGAAGTCTTGACTCTCTGCTAATAGAATTTCCTCAGGGCAACAATAGGAAGTCTGACCACTTCCAAGTTTAAAATCTATCAGTGACTCCCTAGGAAAAAAAAATCTCCTCTTCTTGGCATGTTATGCCCACCCTTTGGGACATGGCCCTCCTCACCTTCTTAACCTCATATTCGATCACTGCCATGGGGCTATTGCAGTTTCCTGAACACACCAGGCTCTTTCTCATCCCCAGGCATTTGCACATGCAGTTCCCTCTGCCTGGAATGCCCTTCACTGTCCCCGCCAATAGCTCAGAGCAAACCCCTCCTCATCCTTCTCAGTTCAAAAGCCACTATTTGTTGAAAGCTCTCTCAAATGCCATCGTAGGATCCTAGGAGATGTACGACATTGCTTATAGCTATGGGTTTGCATTTTCTTCCGACAGTGACCCCCTACTCCCACCTCTGACTGGCAGACATAACCTCTCAGAAGTCACAGTCTTTGAGAGAGGGAGGCTGGGGTCGTGAAAATAGCGATCTGTGGTCCTTCAAACTGGCTGGCCTCTCTCCACCTACAAGTTACAGTGGTCGCTATTCTTTGCTGACCCCAAAACATCCACTTTCCACGTCTTCCCTTCTGAAAGAGTCCAGTTTCTCTTTCCTTGTCCAGTGGACCCCTGTGTTGATTGAGAAAAATCCTGATTAGTCAAAGCTAATCATGTGACACCCCCCCATTCCCTTGCTATGATTGGTTGAAGAGAGAACGTGTGACTCATGAGGGGCTATGTGCTAGGAGCTGCTTGCAAAGCTTCTTTGTTCTTATAAAGAGATACAAGGAAGAAACGGACCTTTGTGTGCCTTTAGCCATTGGTGTGTGAGAAAGTTGCCTGAAACAGCAGGGCCAACCGGGCAGAATCAACCTAGAAAGCTTGGCCAAGGAAAAGATAGAAGGAACCTCAGTCTTCAGTGTTGTTGAGCCTCTGAATTACTCAAACCTGGTGCTATCCTAACTGCACTGCTTGATCTGTGAGATTATAAAGTCCCTAATGTCTAAACCTCCTGAATCTTGGCTTCTTGCTACTTGAAGTCAATAGCAATTCTAATAGGTGACAAGGTAATTTATCATTCAGACACTTCTGAGGTGTGCAAGGAACCACTATTCATAATTACACCAAGACAACGAACGGGAACGGAGACTAAAGCAAGCAAAGTAGCGTGTTCATCTTAAAGCTGAATTAGATACATCCGACTTAATTCAAGTTTATATACCTGTTGGACATAAACTTTCATTTCCTCATCTGCAAAACGGGGATGATGTTATCTAATTTGAATCATTGGTGTGAGAATTAAATAAGAAGGGATGTGAAGTACTTCCAACAGTCTTTAAAACATAGCAGGTAACTTTCCTTCTTCCTACATACTAAGGAGAATTCTGGTCTACATATTCAGTTTATTTCCCTAACTCACCTTCAACTGTTGCCATGCTGAATCTTCAGGTTCCATTATACAGAATCACAAGAACAGAGAATAGGAATAAGGAAAAAGTGTCCATAGGTTTTGTGCCGATTTCCCAGTGTCCAAGAGATACAAATAAAGAACTTAAGGTATTAGGAAATTACTTTTTGGTTGTCTGTGTTTTATTAACAGTGATGGGGGACCTAAGCCTGAATCATACAGCTCACAGATGCCTTACAGTAATAAGTGAGTGAATGAATGAATAAATGAATGAATGAATGCCTTACTTGGACCAACAACCAGGCAAGAATCTATCTACCAAGAATACGGCTCCTCTAAGGGTGGATCTGAAAAGAAATATGTTTAGAGAAATGTGCTATTCCACTTCATTCCTACTTTTCAGTAGCTGTGCTTTTATGCTGGCCATTCTGTGTCCTCTTGTTCTCCATGCGCCAGTTAGATAGTAACCTCAGGAATAAAATCAGTCACACCTATAAGACAAATCTTGCAGAAATCCCTGTGTCTATATTGTTCTTTGAGGAAAACAATCTGATGTAACTAACAAAGTAATCTTATGGTGCCTCTGTCTTCAATTCAAGTCCATCAACGTTTATTGAGCACCTACAAGGACTCAGGCACTGTTACCCAATCCACAGGTACCTGAATTTAAAGAGGAAAGGGAAGGGCAATACTTAGTCTAAACTGATCGATTTCAAATGCGCCGCCAAGCCCCTAAGGGAATATTTCCCCACAAAGGGAAATATTTGTGATTTTGGAACCTCTCTGAGTCTTCATCATCCCACTGAAAGAATGTTCTGTTTATCTCTGACCTACAAGTTTGATAAGTCATGAAAGAAAGTAGGTTAAAAATAAAGAACTCGGGCTTCCCTGGTGGCACAGTGGTTGAGAATCTGCCTGCCAAATGCAAGGGACATGGGTTCGAGCCCTGGTCTGGGAAGATCCCACATGCCGCGGAGCAACTAGGCCCGTGAGCCACAACTACTGAGCCTGCGTGTCTGGAGCCTGTGCTCCGCAACAAGAGAGGCCGCGATAGTGAGAGGCCCGCGCACCGCGATGAAGAGTGGCCCCCACTTGCCACAACTAGAGAAAGCCCTCGCACAGAAATGAAGACCCAACACAGTCATAAATTAAATAAATAAATAAATAAATAAATAAACATTATGAGTTAGTCTAAACTATAAATAAAATAAAATAAAATAAAGAACTCAAAGGACAGTCAGCTTCTTGATCAGCCATATTGAAATTTTTAAAATAAATATTTAATATGATTTTTTCTTATGATTAAAGGAATAACACAGAAGAATTTGGGTAATATAGAAATGTGCAAAGAAGAAAATACAAGTCACCAGTCAGAGAATTACTGGCACTATATCCACCCTTACACAATTTTTCTTGATGTGTGGATACAGATATGTTTTGGTTTTTGGCTGAAGTGGTATCATGTACTGCAGATTCTTTTTATAATTTTTTATTTTATCGATCATTATTATTTCCTCCTGTTCTTTAAGACCATGGTTTGACTCACTATATATAGTTGTCCTTTGTATATATTTTCTGTAAGAATCTACTGCTGAGTAGCTAATTTCCCTTTTCCCTATCATGTCGTTATGACCATCTTTGTATACATATCTTGGTGACATCTCTGCCTATCTGTATAGCATCTGGCTGTCCCCACCACCTCAATAATTGTCACTATTTTTTCCCCCATTTCATAGGCAAAGCACAGTATCTTGTTTTAGTTTGCATTGATTTTATTGTAATGCTATTGAATAGCCTTTTATAGCTTTAATTCACCATTTATATTTCTTCTTTGGAAATCGATCATGCATATCCCCACCCTTTTTTCTATTTATACATTTATCTTCTTACTAATTTATAATAACTCTTCTTTACATAATAAAACCAATAATCATTTTACTCCCATAATGTATATATTTTCTCCTAGTCATCTTCCTTTTGATATTTATGGTGTTTTTTGGTTTTCATTTTTTATTTGGTTTAATATATAACTTATAGTTTTGCCTTCCTTTTAATGACTAAAATAAAAGGCTCCTCCATCCAGTGTTCAAATAAAGGTTTATCTATATTTCTAATTCTTTTATAGTCTTACTGTTTACAGGTGACTCAATCTACTTATATTAATTAATTTTGCTACATGACATAAGGTAAGTGTTTGACTTTATTTTGTCAAATAGTTTATCATACATCACAGCATCATTTTTCACTTAATGGTCACTTCTCCATTGATTCGAACTTCTACCTTTATCATGGATTTTATTCTTACCTATGATTGGGAGTATTTATGGGATTTTATATTTAATTCCATGTATCTAGGTGTCTATTTTGCATTAGGCCCATACTGTTTGAATTATTGTAGCTTTATTATGTTTTAAATTTGGTAGTGTAAGACCTCTTTTATTTTTCACGTAAAAATTTATGGCTACTCTCACCTAATTTTAACTTTAAGGTTGTTTTCACTTAATTTTGATGAGTTCTTTTTAAAAATCTTTCTTTTTGGAATTTTATTAGGTTAATTTTTAAAACTAGAGAAAGTTTTGGTTCTTTTTTTTAACGGTCTGATTATTTCTTAGAATTTTCCATTGATTCAATCAGGTCATCTGCAAATAATTACATGTTTCTCTCTCTCTTTCTAGTTTATCTTCATCTTATCTGTTTTTTCTGCTTTACTGCATTGGCTAAAACTTCTTAAAAATTATTAAATTAAGGGTGATCACAGGACTCCTTGTTCCTGACTTTAATGAGAAGGCTTCCATTATGAATGATGTTGCTAGTGATTTGAAAAAAGATAATCAACATCAGGTTAGGGGAGCATACTTCTACTTCTAGTTTAATGAAGGTTGGTTGTCATTTTTTTTGTTTTAAATCACATGGATTTTGTATATCAAATACCTTTTGATCTACATCAAAATAACTCTGTTGGACCATCTTATATTTCTGGTTTAGACCCTGCTTCATCATGATGATTATTCTTCTAACGTTGGGTTTCCAGTTGTCCTTTGGCGAGCACTAGGGTTCTATGGAGACCCTCAGGGAATATGTGGGAGTGGGTTTAGGAATGAGTAGGGAAGAAAGGAGAAGTTGGGGCTTAGGGAGAAACAGACCCAGAAAGGGCTGTCCACACCACCCTTGCTGCAACAAATTCAGACCTCACGAAGTATTTTATTGGAACAAAGCTTCTTAAGCAAACAAGCAAATAAATTAAAATACTACTTTTACATACCACGCGATTTAATATCTATGTTTCTTTGTCTACTATGTTCTCATTTATATTCATAAGTGGATATGGCCTGTGGTTTCCCGTGTTTAGTGCTGAATTGGCGTACTCTCTCCCGTTATCTATGGGAAAGGTTTAGGATGACCAATCTGTCCAGGTTGCCCCAAGGCTTTCTAGGTTTTATCAGTAAAAGTCCTGCATCCCAGGAAACCACTCAGTCTGAGGGAAACCAGGACAGTTGGTCACCTTGGCAGTTTATGGAGAATGAAAATTTATTATCTCTTGAGCATGGAATACAACTCGCTGATAATTTCCTTTTGACCCAGAATTTTGTTTTTTAAAGGTGACATGTTGACAACTTTGCAAAGGTTTTTCCTGGTTTTTATACATATATAGAGACACATACACATACATGCGTATGTATATATTAAATTTTTAGTAAAATCATTAATATTTCCCTAGAATATTTTCCATGTCACTAAAATTTTCCAAAGTGATTAATATAGAACAGGGGTCTCAACCAGGGGTGATTTTGCCCCCTCTAGATATTTGGCAACATCTAGAGACATTTGGGGTTGTTATAACTTGGAGACAGGGGGTGCTACTGGCATCTAGTGGGTAGAAGCCTAGGATGTTGCTAAACATCCTGCAATGCCCAGGACAGCCCCTCACAGCAAAGAATCATCCAGGCCAATAGGGAGGAAGTTGAGAAATCTTCACACAGAGTTGCATATAGCACCCTCTTATAATTTAAATATACCTATTATAACTTCATATCTTGTTTCTCATTGTTAACTTGGGATATTTAGGTTTCCTCATTTCCTTTCCTTCTTTGATGTTTTCAATAACTTGTCCCCTTAAAAATGTGTTTGTTTCTCAGAAAACAATCTCTTAAATTTACTAATCAAATGTTGGTCATTTTTCAATCCTTACTTTCTGGTTTTATATTAACCACTTCTTTTCTTCTGCATTTGCTTGGTTTGTTTTGATCCTCTTTTTCTAACTCCTTTCATCGAAAGCTATTAGGTGTGACTCTACAAGACCCATTCCCAGCTGACATTCAGTGACACACACTGTGGCTTGACATCATTTTAACCATCAAAGTCGCCCCAAAGGCAGGGGGCAAGTGGTCGAAGCATACATCACAATCTGTTTTCCAGCAGAAATCCTGGCTCCAACAGCTGGATCGATTCAACTCACTGTGTTTTAACTAAGCCTACTAATGTCCACAATTATAAAATGGGATTTTCTTTCAAAAATACAAAGAACTTGAGATTAAAAAAAAAAAAAGATTCATAAGGAGACCCAAATTATATAGGATATAAAGCAAGGGGATGAAAGGAACAACTTTAAAAGTTGGAACAGCTGGAAGGAGGGATAGGGTCCAAAACAAGCACCAAAAATGAATGGAAATAATGGTGGTGGCGAAAAGGTGGTGAGAGGGAAGACAGACTGCAACAAAAATAAGTATCAGGATTGGACGAGAAGGCGATGCATAGTCATGACTATCCTCTCTGCATCCCCCCAGGATAGAGATCATCATTCCTCTTTTATAGATAAGGACGTGGGGAGGTTTAGAAAGAGCAGATAACTTGCCGAAGTCACAGGGCTCCCAGAGGCAAACCCACGTGTTTTTCTGATTCCAGAACCAACATTTTTCCCCTACGCCAGGAATTTCCTCACAGTTACCCCTCTCAGGTAAGAACTAGTCTAAGAATCTCACCACAAAGCAGTTTCTCCAACGTCCTCTGTTTCACACACTTCCGCCTGAAGGAAAAATAAACACCCACAACTGAGAATTCAGCTAAGCTGGGAAAAGTCCACATAAGGAACATAAATCTCTAGTTTACAAGAGCAAGGAAAATCCCCCTTGGGAAGGTTCTGGAGATGGCTCAAAAAGACAAAGTCTGGGAATTTAGAAAGAAAAGCTAAAATGGGTTTGACAGTGATCCTCGTGAGCTGTCACATCCCGGGGGCACCCACATCCATGGAGAATGATGGCAAGGAGGGTTATTATTTGATCATGTGAGGGTTGCCAAATGCCCAGTGGGGCAGTGAGGGTGGGGAAAGGGATAAACGTTCCTTCTACGTGGTATCTGCACACAGGAGTGTGTAGCTTTGCCTCTGCTTAGATTTGCCTGTGAAACCTCTTTCATTCAACTCCACGAAGTGCACTGACCCAGATGTTGGTGATCTGGGGATTATAAAGAATCAGCGTGCGGGCAGAGAACTCACAATCAGTTGGAGGAGACAGGCTCATGAACAAATAACCACCACAATGTCCTCCCCAAGTAAGATGCTGTTGGGATTCGGTGGAGGAAGAGAAGTTCCAAGGTCAGATTCAAAATACTCATCTCTATATATTGGAATATTATTCAACCATGAGAAAGAAGGAAATTCTGCCACTTGGGACAATATGGGTGGAGCTTGAGGACATTATGCTAAGTGAGATAAGCCAGACAGAGAAAGACAAATACAGCATGGTATCACTTATACGTGGAGTCTGAAAAGAAAGTCAAACTCGTAGAAAAAGAGAGTAGAAAAGGTATTGCCAGGGGCTGGGGCGGGGTTGGTGGGGGGAGGGAAATAGGGTGAGGCTGGTAAAAGGGTACAAATTCTCAGTTATAATATGAATAGGGTCAGAGAATCTAATGTAAAACATGATGACTATAGTTGTTAACACTGTATTGTATAATAGAGATTTTCTAAGAGTAGATTTTAAATGTTCTGACCACACACACACAGAAAGATAAATATGAGAGGTGATGGACGTGTTAATTAGCTAGGTGAGGGGAACAGTTTCACAATGTACACATGTATTGTCAAATTACCATGATGAAAACTTTAATACCTTACAATTTTATTTGTCAGCTATAACTCAAAAATGTTGAAATGTTTAAAAAATTAAAATTAAAAAAAAATTTAATGTAAAAGCCCCTACCTCCTTGTTGTAAGAACAAGTAAATATCCTTTAGGTGTCTGACTTACAGTGAATGCTCAATTGTGGTAGCTATTAGTATTGATCATTAATATTTAATAAAATATTTAATAGTTTAATTAATATTGATATTATTTTACAATATAATTATGACTTATATCATTATCATAATTATTGTTATAAATGTGATATATAAATTAATATAATTGACTATCCTATTGTTGCTATAAATGTTTAATATACAATTTTTATGCTTTAATATTAATATTTTGGTGGATCCTTATTCTTTGGGAATGCCAGCCCCCTTGCACAATATATACTACAGAGTAGTTTTTATGGAAATGACCACCTGAGCAACTCTTCATTCTTTGCTCTGCAGGTTGTGCAAATGCCTTATGAGGGTTAAGACCATGGATTCAAGCCAGACTTACAAGATCTGTGACCTTGGCCAAGTTATATAACCTTTTGTACCTTCATGTTCTCATCTGTAAGTGATGCAGTGGTACCAACCTCACGGTGGTTGTGAAGTATAATTAGGTTAATTATATATAACACAGCAGCGTGTCAGGCACATAGGAGAGAGCTATGTGCTTGTGTATTATTATTATTATTATTATTATTATTATTATTATTATTATTTGATGGTTTCTTCATCTACAGATATTCCCTGTGAGACCCAAACCTGAATCCCCATGAGCTGCCATTTTCCGGTAGGTCCAACTGAAGAGGCTACCAGTGATTCTGGCTTAAAGAAAAGGTGGAGGGCTTCCCTGGTGGCGCAGTGGTTGAGAGTCTGCCTGCCAATGCAGGGGACACGGGTTCGAGCCCTGGTCTGGGAGGATCCCACATGCCGCGGAGCAACTAAGCCCTTGAGCCACAACTACTGAGCCTGCGCGTCTGGAGCCTGTGCTCCGCAACAAGAGAGGCCGCGATAGTGAGAGGCCCGCGCACCGCGATGAAGAGTGGCCCCCACTTGCCGCAACTAGAGAAAGCCCTCGCACAGAAACGAAGACCCAACACAGCCAAAAATAAATAAATAAATAAATAAATAAATAAATTTATTAAAAAAAAAAAAAAAAAGGTGGAGAGTGTGCTCACATTTTTGTCTGCTGTGAAACAAGAACCCACAGATAATCATCTCATAGTTGAGGCAGTCCCACCCTTGGTACCAAAATTACTGGACTCAGAAAAGACCCATTTATTGTTTTAAAAGTGGCTGGAGAATTTTCCTTCGGAGCAACAAAGCTCTCTCTATCCACTGTTTTCTTGCTGGGCAACCTATACTTATTCGTTCTTTCATTCACCAAATATTTATTGAGCCTCTACTCTGTGCCAGGTACTCTGCTAGCAGCCAGGATCTTGCCACAAATAACACAGTATGGGCTTGTCCTTATAGTTTTACATATAACAATAATACATGCACATATTATATATAATGTATAAATAAGAGAGCTTATAATCCTCTGTTTAATATATTTTAACATATTACTAATATATATTATATTACATATATATATGAGCTTATAATCCAGTAGGGAGACAGGCATTATTAAAACAACTTTTATTTTAGCGGAGAAATAAAGGAAACAGCCCATTTGAAACAGACCAGGCCTTCTGCAAAATATTTTTTGCTCTGTGTAGAGAATCAGATTTTTTTCACTTCAGTCAAGTTTAGCAAACATTGATTGAGCATCTATTATGCTTAAGGCCCCGTGCTAGGTACTCTGAGGATACACTGACAAAAGAGAAGCTGCCCTCAGGAAGCTTGCACTCTGGCACGATTAAGACCCCAAAGTGTTCATTCTCAAAGTGCTCATCTCTATCACAGGGAGTGGGATGGCTGAGGGGGTGGGGCCTGGGACCTGATCTCAGGTCCCCTGAGTCCTAGCTGCCTGCAAGCGGGCACTGCCTACCTATGACCTTGGACAAGTGACCTTGCCTGAGTCTCAGCTGTGCATCAAAGTAGCTCCTACCTCATGAGTTTGCTGTGCAAATTCAATGAAGTGCTATGTCAAGGGCCAGCAAGGAGCATGGTAAACACACTCGAAAGATAGCTATTAGTATTGCGATCATTTTAGTGCATCATGGTGGAGTAGAAGGATATCATTTTAAAAGCCCTTTTTTGAATTAAGAAAGTGCTGGATTTAATAAAGAAGACTGTTGGATTTTTTTTTCCTGTTGTTTTTCAAAGTCAGAACGGACTTTGCCACCTTCAACTGCAATTTTCTGTTACACGGGTTGTTTTTGAGGGCCTCTTGCCTTTAGACAAGGCTTACCTGTCAACCTCTA
Source organism: Balaenoptera ricei (assembly GCF_028023285.1). NCBI lineage: Eukaryota > Metazoa > Chordata > Mammalia > Artiodactyla > Balaenopteridae > Balaenoptera > Balaenoptera ricei. The sequence goes on along the minus strand of NC_082652.1, from coordinate 13,661,970 downwards.
TTTAGGGTGACCAGCCGCCCTGGGTTGCCAGAGCCTGGAGGATTTCCCAGAATGTGGGACTCTTGGTGCTAAAACCAGGACAGTCTCCCACAAACCGGAATAGCTGGTCCGTGTGCTGGGCCTTCACGTACAGTAGATCACACGCTTGCACGTGTAAAGACTCTGCGTGTGCTGCGGTGCGAGCCTCAGAAAACGAAAGCGACACCCGGACAACACCCAGCTGGGTCTGGCACACAGAGGACAAGGTCCGTGTGACACAGCAGGGTCATGAGACCTGCTGCCATCCACCTCGGCGGTGCCTAAACCACACGCAGCCTTTCAGTGACTCACGAGGCTTCCAAGCAGGAAGCTGGGAAGATTTTTAAGTGATCTGGGCCTCAGCTTCCAATGACTCAGGGCAGCCCTGGCTCCTGACAATAGATGTGACCCCTTCTGAGTCATTCTGGGAGCCTTCGGGATGTTGATAGAAATGAAGGGCTAGAGGGTCCATGCGGGGTGGCAGCATGATTGCCTTTGCTTTTTTCTGAGGGTTGATCCTGGATTCAAATGTTGGCCCTGCTACCTTCTAGTGATGACTTGGGGCAAACTACACACCCGCTATGAGCATCAGTCTCCCCTTTGGAGGACTCAATGAGATAATACATACTTCTCACTTAGTGTAGGAAGGGCATATAGACAGGACTTCATAAACAGTAGCCATGACGGATTATCGTTACTATTGGATCAACATTATTATGAATAGTATTGGTATTATCAGATATTGTGAACATAGCTATTTCCTATTCTTCATCCTTCAAGTAAGCCATTTAAAATAGCTGCAGAATCTCAGATGAACACTTCCAGCAACAATAGCAATCATTTAGAAGTGGTGGTGAGCCTATTTACAAGTTTTAAAAAATGATATTCAGGTAGGATACATTTAAAACACAGATTTTAAAAAGATTTAAATATTTTCTTTTTTTTTTCCAGCCTTGGAGAAGACAATTTTCTCTAATTCTCTTTGTCTAAATCAGTCTCTCCCAGGGAAAGTATGTGTTATTGTATGAAATCACACCAAAATAGAAGGAGGGATTCAAGTGTTAAACAGGTTTGGACAGATGAATGGATAAAGAAGATGTGGCACATGTATACAATGGAATACTACTCAGCCATAAAAAAGAAGGAAATGATGTCATGTGCAGCAACGTGGAGGGACCTAGAGATTATCATACTCAGTGAAGTAAGTCAGATAAAGACAAATGCCATATGATATCACTTATATGTGCAATCTAAAATATGACACAAATGAACTTATCTACAAAACAGAAACAGACTCACAGACATTGAAAACATACTTATGGTTAGCAAAGGGGAACGGGGGTGGGGGAGGGATAAATTAGGACTTTGGGATTAGCAAATACAAACTACTATATATAAAATAGATAAATGACAAGGTCCTACTGTATAGCACAAGGAACTATATTCAATATCCTGTAATAAACCATAATGGAAAAGAATATGAAAAAGTTTATATAATTATATACATGTATAACTGAATCACTTTGCTGTACACCAGAAACTATGCAACGTTGTAAATCAACTATACTTCAGTTAAAAAAAAATAAAAATAAAGTGTTGGGGACTTCCCTGGTGGCGCAGTGGTTAAGAATCCGCCTGCCAATGCAGGGGACACGGGTTCGAGCCCTGGTCCAGGAAGATCCCACATGCTGCGGAGTAACAAAGCCCGTGTGCCACAACTACTGAGCCTGCGCTCTAGAGCCCGCGAGCCACAACTACTGAGCCCGCGTGCCACAGCTACTGAAGCCCGTGCTCCTAGAGCCCGTGCTCCGCAACAAGAGAAGCCACCGCAATGAGAAGCCCGTGCACCACAACGAAGAGTAGCCCCCGCTCACCGCAACTAGAGAAAGCCCATGTGCAGCAACGAAGACCCAACGCAGCCAAAAATAAATAAAATAAATTTATAAAAAATAAAAATAAAAATAAAAATAAATAAAGTGTTAAATAGGTTTGGAAAGTATTGAGTTAAACCAAATTCAATCCATTTCTTTACTGAAGGACTTCTACAAACTTTGTGGCTCTCCAAGAGGGAGGTAGAGTGTGCTGCAGTCTCCCCTCTTACTTGGCCAGGGTACCCTTTGTTCATGGAGTGTGAATCAGTGGACTGGTGTTGGGTAGAACAGAATTGGAAACTCCTGATCTAGATATTTCTGTGCAAGTCCTAGTTCCCGCTACATCTCAGCCCACACCACATGGCCTGGCTTCCTTGGAAATTGGTGCTTGATTCCTGGTCTCTGAGTTCTTCCATTTGGCCACGCAAGAGCTCTCATTCCTGCACTTGGCCTTTACCCTGGGGTGAGTCTGGGTCCTCCCCACTGACCTCCCAGGGAGTGTGGCACCAGAGTCTGAACAACCATAGAACTCTCTCTGTATGTCTCACGCCTCCTTTCTGGGACACTGAGTTCCTTTATGATCCACCAAGATGTTTCATTTCTCCTAGGAGAGGCTCGCCATTTGATGAAGATGATGAACACATTGATGACCATCATGATGATAAAATAATTAAGAGCGTATCTTTACAGAGCACTTACCACATACCAGTGCTGTGCTTCACCCCTGGGAAGTGAGTACTATTAGTATTCCATTTTCCAGATAAGGAAACTGAAGTTCAAGGAGGTCTATGACTTTCCCACAATCACCCAGAAAGTAAGTCTGGGGATCTGTATTTGTATGGACCACCATGAAATTGACTTAATCCAGAACCCATGTTCCTAAAGTACATGATGCGGATTCACTCAAAAATACAAGGAATTGGAGACCTTAAATGAACTCACACTGGCCGAACTACATCCAAATGATCACACACAGGGGCCCTGAAAAACCTCAGCTCCAAAAACCAACCTAAAATGCCTCAAAACATAACACAAGCAACCCAAGCCCCACAAAATATGGCGGCCAATGACCTGAGCCTTGGATAACCACCTCATCTTCAACTTCACTTTGGCACGCAGCCCCATGAAACATGCCAATGTGACTCACAGATGCTTTGGCTTTACTCCATCTCTGCCTTGGCCATTTTTTGTTTTTTCTCATCTATACAGTGGGGTAACTCAACCCTAAGGGAAATTGCCCCTCCTCGCCCCATGACTAAAAGATAATTCCCTCACCTGGGTTTCTCTGAGAGTTGATCCTTCAATGAATTAATAACAGGCCCAGGATCACCTCCGCCCACTCCCCCACCCCAGCCAGAGGAGATAAGGCACCACCTTACTTCCTGCATCAGACTGTCTCCTCGTCACGGCGCCACTGAGGTGACTGGCGCCTGACGCTGCCTGACACCCCATTGGGTAGCAGCTTATCATCTGGGGGTGAAGGGAAGTGCTGCGTGTGTCCTCACAGGGGCCGACTGCAGAGAGGCTTGTAAAAGGTGCTGTATAAATCAATTATTAATACTAATCAGAGCATAACAGCACCACGAGCAGGAGACGGGAGGCCTGGAGACAGTACCCCCTTTGACACCGTACCAGGGGCCAGGTTATCTCACGAATTATGAAGAGCTCTGAGGAGAGATGACCCGAGAGCAGTAAGAATTAACCCCTTCTCCGCAAATCCCGCCTGGTCTTTCAAAAGCCTCTGCCTGACAGCACTGCCTGAGGTAGAGAAGGTTCCAGAACTTTGGAACTGTGGCACCTTGAGAGTAACGTTTTAGGGCCACCACTTACTTCTAAGCTCTTCGTCGAATTCCGTCAGGACTGCCATTTGCCCGCCGCTGGACTCTGGAGAAAATGGTGCCCACCAAGACGTATTTCTCACAAGCCAGCTTGCCACTGCTGGGCGTGGGGAGGGCGCCATCCACAGGACCAGTGAGATGGGTGTATTTTCTCAGGCCACTTCCTGTTCCCTCCTGGGATTCACCTTGTGGGCTGGGGACAAAAGGAACAATTTGTTCAGGTAATGGATGAGATGAATTGATTCCGTATTTATTCTCTGACGTTCTAAGACCTTGGTCTAGTTTGGTGACCCTCCTGAGAGTATTCAGATGTCTCTGGGTGGTGTAGAAGTCACACAAACTAAATTTCCCTGAGAAAAATTCATATGGGTTCTTTCAGAAATAAATATTATGTATCCATCCCATGGCACTTTTAGAATCTACTGGTGACAAGATGGCACGTCAAAAATGGACAGTGGGGTTTCCCTGGTGGCGCAGTGGTTGAGAATCTGCCTGCCAATGCGGGGGACACGGGTTCGAGCCCTGGTCTGGGAAGATCCCACATGCCGCGGAGCAACTAGGCCCGTGAGCCACAACTACTGAGCCTGCGCGTCTGGAGCCTGTGCTCCGCAACAAGAGAGGCCGCGATAGTGAGAGGCCCGTGCATTGCGATGAAGAGTGGCCCCCGCTTGCCACAGCTAGAGAAAGCCCTCGCACAGAAATGAAGACCCAACACAGCCATAAATAAATAAATAAATAAATTAATTAATTAAAAAATAGACAGTGGTTAATACTAACATCCTAAAGGATGGCTATCCCTGCCCCAAGAAAAAAATTTGACAATGAATATTTGTGCAGCATGAACTGCCTGAGAATCTAGGGTACCAAAATAAGGTGGTATAGGAAGGATGATGGAATCTTGGAGGAAATGAAATGGAGGTGACTCAGAGAGAAATGGTACAGAGAGGGAGGCCTGAGGATGGCTGAGTGATGGTGGATCCAGACAGCAGGCAACAGCTCCAAGAACACCTCAAATCATCCTTTTTTTTCAGCCAGTAAAGGTGGCATGGTGGGCAGACAATGGTCCCCTGCAAAGATGTCCACATCCTAATCCCCAGAACCTATGAATATGTCACCGTGCGTGGCAAAAGGGACTTTGCAGATGTGATTAACTTTAGGATCCTGAGATGGGGAAATTATCTTGGATTATCCGGGTGGGACCAATGGAATCACAAGATCCTTATAAGAGGGAGGCAGGAGGGTCAAGAGTCAGAGAAGGAGATATGATGACAAGCAGAGTCAGAGTGATGCAATTGCTGGCTTTGAAGAATGGAAGGGAGCCATGACCCAAGGAATGTGAGCAGCCTCTAGAAGCTGGAAAAGGCAAGACTCTCAGTAGAGCCTGCAGAAGGAATGCAGCCCTAGGGATACCTCGATTTTAGAAGCTCTGATCTTCAAAACTGTAAGATCGTAAACTTGCACTGTTTGAAGCCACTGTATCTGTGGTCATTTGTTACAGCAGCAATCGCAGACTAATACTCTCAGTAAGGTTGGGCCATTCTCCATTCTCAGCCCTATAAGGAATGCGTGCTCACTTCACAGAAACATGTTAAAGAAAGTTGGTCAATGTGGAGTATCAGACATGATTAATTTCTAATAATCATTCAGTTGCTAAAGTTTGGGGATCATTTACTTAAAAAATTAAAATAGGCTTGTGCATTTATTCATTCATCCAACAAATATTTACTGAACAGCCTCTGTGTGCCAGGCTCTCTTCCCAGTCTTGGGGACGCAGATAGGAATGGTCCAGACATGGAAATGACAGCCTCGTGGAGAGACACATAGTGACGAGGTAAACAACTAAATGACTTACATCATTGCAGATAGTGATGAGGGCCATGAAGACAAGGAAGAGTAGGTCCGTGAAGGCTTCTGAGGAGGTGACATTCGAACTAAGATGAGCCCATGAAGCCCTGGGGGAGACCCCATGGAAAGCCCTAAGGTAGGAACTGGCTTGGTAGGTCAGAGGAATAGCAAGGCAACTAGTAAGACTAAAGTTGAGAGAGCCCAGAGAGCATGGCAGAAAGTGAGGTCAATGAGGGACTAGAGACATATCATAAAAGGTCTTACTGACCACAGTAAGGAGTAGGATTTTAGTGTAAGTGAATGGGAAGCCATTGGAGGGTTTTCTACAGAGCTGAGTGATCCTTTATATAATGTTCTAAAAAGATCTTTGGTTATCATATCATCACTCATATCACATCATCCTCAACTGCATTGCAGGATGCTTCCTTGAGGGTAAGAGAAACAAAGCAGAATTAGACCAGGACCTGATCTTAACCCTACCGACGCCCACAACAGAGTGTGTTCTGCAGGCCAGCATCTCTGGTCAGGCATGCCAAAGAAAGAAACAGGGCCCTGGGTCAATGATTCTCAAAGTGCGTAATCCATGGACCCTTGGCATCAGAATCCATGGGTGCTTATTAAATATGCAGAGTCCTAAGCCTGCCCCAGACCAGTGAAATGAACATCTGTGAGCTGGGTCCTGAATCTTCCTACTTGAAAAGCATTTCGTGAGATTCTAGGCCAAGGAGGGTTTGATTCCCCCTGCCCACCTTAGGGAAGACATTGCAGGTAGTGGCAGAATCCTGAGGGGTCAAAGAAACGAGGGGCCAAAACAGTGTCAGGGTTACTTCCTATAGGTGTCTCAAAGCTTCCTCCCAATCCAGTTACCTCAAGGTTATACAAGGACCAAACTGGGTTAGGTTAACATGGGTCCTACCTAGTTGTTATTTGAATTATGCCATTGAAAGGATAATTTGCACATATAGACAAACATTTCTCAAATTCCAATGGGCACACAGATCCCCTGGGACTTTGTCATAATGAGACTGATTCAGCAGGTCTGGGGCAGGGCCTGAGAATCTGAATTTCTAAGCAGTTCCCAGGCGATGTCAGTACTGCTGGTCCCCGGTCCACCTCCCTTGGATTAGCAAAGGTAGAGACATCCAAATCTGCCAACAGCCCTTGAATGGGTAAATCTCCAAGGGTCGATGGGTAATAATTACCCTCTTGTACACCTGAGTGGTTTCCCACACAAGAGCTGGAGTGTAAAGTTCCATTCTGACACTAGTTGTGGCTTTTGGGATAAGTTACTTAATGACCATGCCCCCAGTTTCTCCATCAAAAAAATGGGATAATAATGGTATCTATCTCAGAGAGCTGTTATGAGGATTCAATGAGCAAATAAGAGAAAAGCATGGCATGTCGTAAGTGTGAACACAGTATGTGAGAGCTATCAGTCTTAACATTTCCCTCCCTCTTTAGACATAGCCTCACAAAGCATCTAATATTTTTCTTCCATACCCTTTTGCCAAGCCTGGATTCTGGCACCTAGTAAGTACTCAATACGTCTGAGGAATGAATGAATGAATGAATGAATGAATATAAGCACACCAAATCTATTTACCTTCCGAGTCTCAAAGGAAAGAATAGGGAAAAGGGGAATTCACATTTGGTGGATACCAACTCTGTTGGGCAGGATGCCCGTTGCTTTTCATACATTATTATGGTTCATTCTCCCAAGAGAACCTAAGATGTAGGACATGGAAGATCGGCAGGTTGAAGCTTAAAGAGGTAAAGACACCTGCCCAAGATCCCGCGGCCGTTAAGTGACAGGCAGGGTTCAAAGCCATTTCTAGCCAGGGCGGCTTTCCCTCACCAGCCCCATGACCCCAAACCTTCTCTGACGCGCAGAATTTCCCATTGAGAGAATTAGTCACAACTGGCTTTGATCAGCTGGGCGGCCAATGCAGTCCTAGTTCAGGGCATTTCTCTGGGGCCCTTATCTTTATTAACTGTGAATTTATCTCCCTGCAGAGATAGGGCTCTGGGTGGAGGGTCCCCCTGTCCACACCTGGGTGAGTCTTACCTGCTTCAAACAGGTCAGCAGGCAACTGGGAGCCTTGTAATTGCCTTCTTCCTCACCTCGCCCCCTCCCTCAAGTTCAAACCAGCACTGTAAACACGGTCCCCAAGACCAAAGGTATGGGAGGTGAGGCATCAGGGTATTAACCTGTAATCCCTTGATAAGACCAGCGCATTTCACAGCACCATAAATTAATTCCTGTCCTCCAGAGCCCGCGAGGAGTGCAGAAGGTGAAGAACAAATGGAGAAATAAAGAGAGGCCAACAACTGCACAGGGAGAGCAGAGCACTGCTATCAAAGCAGCAGGAAGTCCCCCTGATTGTCCCCTCCTAGCAGGTGAAGGGCTTGATCTGGACCATCCCGCACGGTCTGTGACATTCTGTGGATTCATGGCGGGCTTCACGGAGAAGAAGAAAGAAAACACTCTGAGAAGGGCCACGAGAGGGCTTGACCAACCTCTTCTGTATGGCATCACACTGTTCATCTTATGGCCCATGAGAAAGAAGTATGCGGCTTTCAGTTTTTCAACAAGGCGGAGATTCCCCCCCAAATCAGGCCGAAATCCACCCTCTCAGAGTGAGCCTAGAATGAGTGGATAGTGACCTAAAATCATGCTTGAACTCATGTCAGCCTCATTGGTCAAAAGGTTGTCATCCTGATCTCGGGAGCCACCTCAGTAAGAGCCCTTAAGATTCTAAAAGGTCCACCCATATGAAACTTGAAAAATGGTTCAAAAGTCTTCCGGTCTACAATGATCCCTAATGAACAGAGTCATTTCCCAAGTACTTATTTGCAAGATTGTCTATAGCTAGTTTTCTCACTTGTTTGCTTCCTTTTAACAAATTTTCGGAATGCCCACCCACCAAATACCAATTATTGTAAGGCCCTGGGGATACTACAGTATCCCAGATGTAAATCCATGGCTTCCTGAAATTCCTGATCTAGCGGGGGATAAAGACAAGTCTACAGGAAACTATAATATACTGTGACAAATTATGTTATGGGAGCCAAGTCCTGGTGGGGTTTTGAACAAACCCCCATATGGGCTTGTTTTTGCTACCCAGCAAATCTCTCTCTGATCCTTCACCCATGTGGAGTCAGCATACAAGTGGAAAATGCAAAATCATTTCATTATTAACTAAAACCAATTTACAAGGTAAAATTGCTGTTCTAATAACACATTCCACAGCCAATCATCAAATATATTTAGACTTTCTGCTTCTTAGGATGGTCTGCTCATCAACTCTCTTCCAATATAGATGGTATGAGATTGCTCACACTCCAAAGGCTTTAAAAATATCCTTTGAGTTGTTGAAAATAAAATGAAAATCTCTTTAGCCGTAGAAAAGAAGGTGAGCCTTTAAGAGTCCAGCTTCGAGGAATTGTTTCAGGATAGAGATATGGTTAAATTCAAAGACTCATCTGGACCTGGAAACTATGTTTACCTCCCTAAGACAAGAAAGAAAGAAAGAGTGAGCGAGAGAAAGGAAGAGAGAGAGAGAGAAAGAAAGAAGAAAGGAAAAGAAGGAAGGGAAGGGAGGGAGAGAGGAAGAAAGAAAGAAAGGACTCAAAGCCACAACCTGATTTTCAAAATCAGTCCACATAAACGTGTGTGGGCTTAAAATGAGTTGAAATCATTTTTGAATCAGAAGTCAATAGGAGCCAATGTCTCAGACAGGTCTCCCCAGATTGGTAAAAGAAAAACATGGTAATGCAGCCATCTATCCTAGGATCTATTTCCAGGAAGCTGGGTCTGGACTGCTGAAGTGATGAGGACCACGGATGTGACCTGAGCGAGGTGGAGGGTAGAAAGTGGGTAGGAAGAACAGGATACTTTAAGGCCTTTCCTTCAGAAAAAAGACTGAAATGGCTTATCAAGACAACGACAATAACAGTACATGTTAGTAATGAGCCAAAGGAAACAGCTAGAAATAAATCTTTTCAAAATCATCTATTTAAAGAAAAATATGTAACAGATGTTAAATAGGAATGTTGGCTTAAATACATTGATGAGGGGTGGAAAGAGAGAGAGAGAATTTGATCATGTGGTTTTAACTCCTATAGAAAACCTAGTCAAGGGAATCTGGGACCAAATTGCACACAGGTGCCTGGAAGAACAATGAAAACTTCTGAGAACCCAGTCAAGGAAATGATGGCAATGGTCACAGACTCTAATGTGCTGAATATTCTGGAATTGACTCTTTTACTTCAAAACTGTAACTTATCCATTCTTCTGTTTATCCATGCATTCATTCACTGCTCAGATGTCCGGTATCTACACCCCAAGTACAGCAGTGACACAACACCAGTAGCAGCAGATAACATTTATTTATCCCTCACCATGCTGCAAATATGGTTTTAAGTCCTTTACTTGTTATTAACCTATTTCATTCTCAGAGCAACCCTACAGGGGGTACTAATATCCTCATTGTGCACCAGAGGAAACTGAGGTACAGGGAATTAAGTGACTTGTCCAGTATCACACAGCTGGGAAGAGGGAGAATGTCGGCTCTAGACCCCTATCCCTTAAACACCGTGTTCTCTGTCTTTAGGTCTCTGGCATATAGTTGGCATTAGTAATATTCTACCCCCACTCCATCCCTCCCACACTTACCCTAAGTAGATATTGCTAATTGAGTGCTACACTCTTTCCACAGTTCTTGCATGAATCCTCTGAATCTTTCTTAACACAACACTCCATATAGTCACGACCAATCAATTGGAATTGGCATGGGTGATAAAGCCAGTTTGACTGAACCATTTAGGACTATTTGATTGCAAGCAACAGAAGCCGACTCTGGGTATCATAAGCTTAAAAGGATATGGGGGAACTCAAGATGATTGATGGGTGTGTTCAGGAACCAGGAACTTCCTGGAGGCTTGAGAACAAGTATGCATATGACAGGTTTGTCTGGATGCCTCCACTAAAATTAATGTGTTATAAGCATATCTTTTTCCCTGTCCTTGAGTCCTTCTGATCAAGATATAAATTCCCAGGAGAATGTCTATTGGTTTATTGGTGTAGATCATCGTCCACTAAAACAACAAGAGTGAAGATGAGTAGAGTGCCCACAAAGGTAACGAAGGGGCTATATTAAGGGGGGAAAATTCTGGGAAGCCCAAAACCACATCGCCAGCACCACCACCAACAACCCACTGCATCAGATCTGATCTACCCAATTATCCTGGTCCAAGAATTCTAACAGGACCATGCACTGCTGAACGGGTTATTTGGTTGGACTGCAAGTCATCACTAAAACAGTTCTGCTGACGATTATAAATCGAGCCTGGGTGTCTTCACGTGGGGAACTAGCTCATCAACCAGAGAAAGAATTGGCAACGTCCAGGATGGGCCTCTGAAAGCCTCTGATGAAATCAGCCCATTGATTAACGCAATTAGCACCATTAGGAAAGGAAGTTGTTAACCTAAATCAATTATCCACAGATATCTATCACACTAAGCATTCCTCTTTGTCTTGAGCGTATTGTATTGTTGGTGTTTCAGTGGTGATGGCCACTAAAAATAAATGATTATTGTTGATTTTCTATTGATATAGCTATTAATGTATCGGTGCCTGTGTGTATAGGCCGCTTACATGTAGTGTACAGAAAATAGATGTACTAACAATAGGAAGTAAGTATTGACTCCCATTTGTCAATTCAGGAGGTAAATATTGACCAAAAAAAGCGCTACTAGCTCTCGACGAGCTAAAAGGCAAAATGTTCACATCAGCTCAATTTTTCTTTAATTCTTTGTATCATTTATCTTCTGCAGTGCAAAGGTTCAGATGCATGGATGTAATTCTTTATCTCTGCCTCGGTATCTAATTCAGCCTCCTTAATCATGATTCTAATGCTCTTTGTGCCAGTCGGTTTCCATCTATATGAAAACTCCTCTGAACATTTCCACCACTTTACACTAGCAAATTTAAGTCTTCTGTACCAATCTTCCATACTAACCATGATATCATTTTCTTAAATCCAGCCTCAAATGCACAGAACAATTGTCTATGACAATGACAATTCACATTTATTGAACTTCGGCCACCCAGCCCTTTGCATAGACCTCTGGTGATTATATCCATCTTATAGAATAATAATAAGATAATAATAGTTATTGTTTATGTGCCAGGTATGAATTAATTCAAGTATGAATTAATTCAAACTCTCAACTAGCTCTGAAGGTCACATTATTATGGCCATTTTACTGATGAGGAAACTGAGGTATATAGGAAAGGTAAGTCCTAAAATATACCTGGTAAATAAACCCAAGTATTCTGAATATAATCTCCCCACCCCTGCTCTCACTTGTCCGTGCTTCTCTGTATGTACTTACTGAAAGTTTTGTAGCAGGTGTCAAGTTTCAGGAATACATTTTTGCTCTCATAGAAACCTGTCCTGGTGTGTAGCATGCCCACGTTTGTGTGTGTGTGTGTGTGTGTGTGTGTGTGTGTGTGTGTGTGTGTGTTTGCCCTCATTTCACCCCCAGATAAAGGAACTGGAATTTATCCGTTCAGGAAATTTGCTAAGGTTATACACCCAACAAGTGAAGCAAGAGATTCAAACCAACCTCTGCCCCCAAACTTTCCTCTTTAGGACAAGATAGAGTCTGGAAAAGTGTGATCTTTTAAGAGAAACGTAGTTTTTAAGCTTTTTGTTTCTGGAATGAACCACTGGATTTCTGCATCACAGCAGTGCCTAGAATTAGCACTACAGGAATAGAGACGACGTATAATGCCTATAATGCTTTATGTTCTGATTGGGGTCTGGAATATGATTGCAACATCTAGAAATGTCTGCTTGATCGATTGGAGTGATTAGATTCAACAGATCAAGTAAGCCTAGGCTGGGGAGGGAAGGAAGGTTGCTGAGGGCAACCAGGGAGCATTAATATGAAGAAAATCACATGAGGGAGAAGGGCCAGTTGTTCCAAGCACCCTGGCTGACAGTGCCCGAGAAGGTCAGACTTTCACAGTCATCAAAAGGAGGTTTAAACACAGCAAACCAGAAAGGCAAGCTGGGCTTTCCCTTGGGAGTTGAATTGCCAAGAACTTATTTCAAAATATCTTAGACTTTCTGTCAAGACAACACTTCTTCAGCTGCTTAATTAAAACTGGGTGTCAGCAGTGCTTCAAAAGCAGGAGGAGAGGTGTCACCTTCAGGGCATACTTGGGAAACCTCACAGGTTTTGACCTCAGGAAGGAGTTGCTTAAGGGCTCCAGGTACCTCTTGGTAAAACAAGCTGGGGAAGAGGGGTGGGAGGGAGGGAGGAGAATGGAAAGGGAGGAGGCCACTGAGACAGGGACTCAGGATCAATTTATTCCTTCAAGTCACTTAGAATCACATCCCAATTTCTCTGGAAAGATTGAGCTTCCAAAGTGAAAGTTCCATCTCACTTTTGGTTATTGTTCCTATTAAAAGTTCTTTAAAGACAATTACTACCTGAAAATCCCAGATCACCATGTATTGCTTTGCCCTCAGAAATAACTTAATTAGCTAGGTGGTTGGTTGGATGGTGTGGGAAGTAGAATAATCCCCCTCCCCCGAGAGATCTACTTCCTAATCCCTGGAATCCCAGGGACCTGTGAATATGTTAGTTTATGTGGTAGAAGATTTTGCAAGAGTGATTAAATTAGAGATTTTGAGATGAGATTATTCTTGATTATCCAGATGAGCCCTAAATGTAATCATAAAGGTCCTTCTAAAAAGGAGGCAGGAGAGTCAGAGAGAGGAGATATGATGATGGAAGCAGAGGTCAGAGTGACATGGAGCTACAAGCTGGGGTATTCAGGCATCCCCTGGGAGCTGAAAAAAGCAAGAAACAGATTCTTCCTTGAGCCTCCAGAACATGTACAACTCTGCTGACACCTTGATTTGAACCTCGTAGGACCCATTTTGGACTTCTGACTTCCAGAAGCGTAAGATAGTAGATTTGCATTATTTTGAGCTACTAAGTTTGTGGTGATTTGTTACAGCAGCAAAAAGAAACTAACACAGATGTTGAGCTCATTTTTTTCCTTTAGGAATGACTTGAGCTCACTTCCAGTGACCCATAAAATGCAACAAAAATAACGAAAGGTATAGTTGGTGTAGGAGATTTTTTCCTGAAAACAGACAAGACCATCGAATTTGAGGGATAAAACATCAGAGAAAGAAGTATCTCCACGGTGACCCATCCATCTGCTAGGTACTTGTCCGGCTCTCAACTTCCTGGCAGCCAACATGAAAAAGACGAATCAGAAAGTTGTGTGATTCTCAGGCCTGCACAAAACCAAGCCAATTGCTCAGAAGAACAGCTATTCTTCATATTAAGACCAGGAAACCACCTTTTCTTGGGGTCCCCATCAACATCTTCATTGTGTGATGAAATGGAACAGAAGTTACCTGACTCTGCATTCCACCCCCACCGACGCTTGGGACATCGCTATGGTCTGGAAGCTGAGACACGGAGATGAAAGGTATTCCCGAGGACAAAGTGCCTGTAGCCTGAGGGGAAAAGTGAAATAATAAATATCATGCAGTTAAATGGGGATGATCGAATTGGGGAGGATGAGAGAAGCCCAGAAGAGACACCTACCCCAGCCTGGGTACAGTGAGGAGAAATTGCTTCCAGTGGTATCCAGGTTGAGTCTTGAAGGCTGGAGAGGGGTAACCAAGGTAACCAAGCAGAGAATGGGTGTATGGGGGGGGTGGGGAGGTATGGGGGAGGTTGAAGACATGGTAGGAAAAAATGGAATAAAAATAGATACATGGGAACTAGGGGTGCCCAGCAACTGCGCTGAATTATGTAGATCACCCCCACCAAGATTCCAGGGAAGGGGCAGAGGGTGGAGGGTGCAGGCCTGGGAGGTAGGGAAGGGTCAGATGCTGTCTAAAGAGCTCCTACTTCTAGTACACTTCCCTACAGAAGAGGATCACAGCATTAGAGAGCCACAGGTGCTGCCCAAAACACTCCCTCCTAGCATCGTCCACTAGAATAACATTCTAGGGAAGAACCTGAGTATAAAAACTGACTATTGCTTATTGAGCAGAGACTATGTGGCCTTCATTCAGTAGATACCATCATTTCTCTCATTTGACAGAGAAAGGAGTCCCAATGGACTTTCTCAGCATCACACAGCAACAAAGGGGCCCAGTAGAAGTTGAACTGGGTCTGTCCCCTTCCTAAGTAGGAAGACCCATCGGATAACAGGAGATTAGGGTTTAAAGAAAAGTCAAGGTAGAGTTCCTCCTCACCCCCTACCTTGAAATGACTACCATGGATAAGAAAGAATTTCTACAATGAACATTCATTCATTCATCCATTCATTTATTCAGTAAATATTTATTCAGGGCTTACTATGTACCGGGCACTGTAGATAAAATAAAGAACCAAACAGGCAACATCCTTGAGCTTTTTGGAGCTTAGATTTTGGGGGGAAAAGATAGCAAATGCACAAACAAATAGAAGTATAATAGGTTGGGCAGTGATAAATGCTACGCAATACATAAATCTGGGCAAAGGGTGAAAATCCACCATAGTGATTATGCTGTGGTAGAATAGGGGTGAGGGAGGAAGATGGGATTGGGGCAGAGAGCAGAGGCAGCTCCAACAGAAGTAGCTGTGTTTTAGCTCTTCAGTGGTGGGCTCACGGGGCTTTATTTTATAATCAGGCTTTCATAATTATATAAATGCTACGTATATTCTTTTGGGCATGTTAAATATTAACGGACAAACATTTTAGAGGTTTAGGGAATGCTATTTTACATTGGTGGTCAGGAAAGCCTCCAGGTTGAGTTTGCATCTGAGCAGAGATGTGAAGGAAATGAGAACTTGTGCCATATCTCTGGGAATAGCATCCAGGTAGTGGAAACAGCAGGTGGGAAGACCCTATGTGCTTGGAATTTTGCACAATCAATGGTAGGAACAAACCTTGGAAGCATAGAGCTTCCCAGGATATCTTCCTGATAGATATAGATGTTCTCTGTATTTTATATTCTTCCTCATTATTCCACAGTCTTCAAAGGAGATAAGAAAAAGCCATTAATCCGTGCATTCATTTATTCACTAGACATTCATTAAAACACCTGCTGCGTGATTAGCACTGGTGATAAAAACAGTGAAAACATGGACCATGCCTTTAAAGCGTTTATAGGAATCGAGGGGAGGAAATTGGGGAAGATGGAGGCGAGACTAGATGTTCATCTTGCCCCTTCCTAGGACCCTCACACATGAACTTGATTTGAGTTCTTCTAACCTCAGCTAATATGACAGGGTACCAAGTCTGAGAAAGCTCTTCCAGGTCAGGCAATTACTCATGACTCAACAATTAGAGACTTTCACGTTCCCGGCCGGTGGCTTTCACACCTTGTAAGGAGCCATGCACGATAACGTTTCCAGCCAGCGTTGGCCCAGAAAGTGCCAGGGTGCACATAAGTTATCTGCACCCAAGATTTGCTCAAGCACCTGCTTTGTATAGTGACAGACAGGATCATGTTTAGGACATTCCACCAGAACTACAGATTCCCAGGAGAATTAGCACAAACTTCCCAGCTCTCTACCCACTATCAACTGCTAGAGAAATCATAGGAGAATGAGGTAAAGAAAGTGGTTTGTACAAAATGGAAAATTCTGTAAATCTAGTGTAAAGATTTTCCTAGGACCTATGGTGTCAAAGAAGGTTGCATTAATAATAACCCCAAGTTTTTGGGCTACTCTCCCCACTTGCTCAAGCAAGAGCTTAGCTGTGTGTGTACTGAGCTATCCTTGCCCCCAGGTTTTTTGAAGAGTCCACAGGAGTACCTCACACATGGATAAAAACAGGTCAACTGATTGCTCAAAAAGTTAAACATAGAATTATCATAGGAGCCGGCATTTCCACCTGTAAGGATATACCCCCCCCAAAGAAACTGAAAACAGATACTCAGATAAATGCTTGCACATGAATGTTCATAGCAGCATTATTCACAATCGCCAAAAGGTGAAGAAAACTCACATGTCCATTAATCGATGGATGGATAAACAAAATGTGGTATTTTCATACAATGGAATATTATTCATAAAAATTAATGAAATTCTGACACATGGTACAACATGGATGAACCTGGAAAATATGATGGTAAGTGATACATGTCAGAGACAAAAGGTCACATATAGTATAATTCCATTTATATGAAATTTCCAGAATAGATAAATCCTTAGAGACAGGAAGTGGAAATGGGGAGTGACTGCTTGACGGATACAGGCTTTTCTTTTGGGATGATGACGTACCTTTGAACTAGATAGAGGTTGTGGTAGCACAACACTGTGAATGTACTAAATGTTTCTGAATTGTATACTTTTAAATGATTAATTTTGTGGTATGTGAGTTTCACCTCAATTGAAAACAAATGGTCAGCTATTGGCTGCTATGATTTTCTCACTATGCTGTGGACACCCATTGGCCACTGCCAGGTAACCATTGGGTTTCACCACGTTTGTTAGCCACAACTTGCTTTTGCCAGCATCAGTTGGGTACCACTATCTCCTGTTGGGTAACCTGCACAGCTGAAGACCTGGAGTTCTAGAAAGACCAAAGTGTCCAATCCCTTTATTCTACACACTTCACTTGGATTTGATTTTGAGCAAAATGCAGGCAGGAGTCACTTAGAAACAGAAGGATATGCAAAGCAAATGGTAGATGTTTGGGTCTCACACTAAACCTACACCAGAGTCCTTTCAACTTAGAACCTGGTAAAAGGATTAGCCCTTTGCCATCTGCAAGGCTGCATGAAAGCCAGTCTGTCTGTTAAAAGACTCCTGTAGGCACACCCCAGCTCAAGCATCAAGCTCTCCCTGTCCTTTGATAAAGCCAGATCTGCTTATACGGATGTGCGGCAGGGGAATAACGGACACCTGCTAAGAGAATAAGAGAACTTTGCTGGGGGGAGGGGGAGCGACGTTAGATACAAGCACTTTGCACTGTACATCATCTGTACGGATGGTAGAGAATGAATTATTTCTTCCCAATTCGGCGCCACCATCCATCACCGTCAATTTGCAGCCCATCTGGAAGGTTTCAAAAACCCGAGAATGGGATCAGAGTCACAAAACAGTCACAGCAACAAGCCTTTCTAAATGGATTATAATAAATACAAACATAAAAAGAGTTCCCTGTTTAGAGGAATTTACCCTGTGCTGTGCCTTACGCTCGAGTTCCCTCATTGAATCCTCTCAACAAACTTATGAGGTGGGAACTATAATCATTCCCATTTTGCAGATGAGAAAACCAGGGCTCAGAGATCAATGGAATTCCTGTGGTCACACAGGTAGAAAGTGGTGGATTTAAGACGTGGAGGTAGATGGCATTGACTTAAGATACTGCATCGCGGTCATGATGCAATTGTTATGAGCTCAATAAATCCTACACTCCTCTGTCTACACTCTTTCCACTCAAAGTTCACCTTGCTTCTTTGTGATGAAGTAAAACTGCATCAGAAAAAGAAATCACTCCCTTTAGACCCTTCTGTCTTTTCTCATCTTTCTTGGATATTTTCTCATAGCCGAACATAGAGATGACTTAGAAGACACATGACATAGATTTGGAGACAAAGGAAAATGTGTTTTGTGTGTATTGAATTTGGCTTTCCCCAGTGGGGTTGGTTCATCCTGATAGCCCCAGTATTTGCAGGCAAAAGGAACCCACCAGAGAGAGAAAATATGTGTGGGAGGCTGCATTAACTGACTCTTTCCCTGCATTAATAGACTGGGACCTGCTGCAGGGACTCAGAGCAAGAAATACTTGCTCATTCTATAATCATCAGTGCCTCCTCTAGCCTAGCCATCTGCCACATGCTAGGGAGTAGCAACAAATAGGAAAGACACAGTCCCTGCTTTCATGGAGTTGCATACTTTTGGAAGCATAGATTAAATAATAACAATTGTAAAATAAATAACGCAATCAGACTGTGATAAGTGTTATGAAAGGGACATAAAGGATGTCATAAGAACATATAAAAGAGTCTGAATCAGAGCACATATAGGAGAGAGAAGGCTGCAATTGACAGGAAAACCAACATGACGTGGCTTAAACAAGGTAGAAGTTTGTATCTCTAGCATCTAACAGAAGTTGAGAAAGAGCAGTTCAAGGCTGATATGGCAGGGGAGTGGTGACATCAGGGACCCAAGACTCAACTTTTTGTACTACTTTCTAGTATGTGATCAAGTCTCATAATTGCTTCATGGTTCAAAATGGCTGCTGAAGCTCCAGCCGTCACAGTCAAGTTGTAGCCATAAAGAAGGAGGAAAGAAGGCAGAGAGCTAAATAGGCTTCTCCCACTTGGGTCACCTCCCTTTAAGCAGTCTTCCTACGAGGCCCACACATCGGTTCTGCTTTTATTTCATTGGCCAGAGCATTATAGATCACTGGTTGCAAGTGATGTTGGACAATGTACAATAGTTGTTTATGATAGGCAGCCATGTGCTCAGTTAAAAAGTGGGGTTCCTGCCACAGGAAGTCCAGACTATTAGAAAGTGTTTGTATTGAGATGAAGATTTCTGTTCAAGCCTCATTTTCGTCATTTACCTGCTGTGTGAGCTAGGACAATTCACTTAACCTCTCTGAGCTGCAGTTCCCACCAACAGTACTTATTTCACAGTGGTGCTAGAGTCTTAATTGAAGAACGTAACTTGAATGTAATTGCTTTGCAGAATCAAAAGCTGAGCATGCCTGAAAAGACCCATTATACTTCATAAAACATTTTCCCTTCCTCCTTTTTATTCCTCAAGATCTGGCAAAGCTGGAATATTTCCTTGGGGCAACTGTTCCCAGATTTCTCTTCCGAAGACCTTGACAATGACCTTCCTGCTTAAGGGGCTGATCTCAGAGATGGAATACAGGAACTTTCAACACAGGTTCTGAATCATGACAGTGGCACAGGGGTCATGCAAAGACACCTTACAGGAACAAGGAACAAGGCACGCTAATGAGGGCTTTCAGAGGCTGTATTCAACACCCCAAATTGCTGTCAGAAGGAAACCTCTTTAAAGTAAGAGGGGACTGGCTGGTCTGCTTTGCAGGCTAGGAAAATATTCATGGTGCCTGGTTGCTAGATGGAACTTCAGGGAGACGGCTGCCCCTGGAGCTGTAAGAAATCAAAATAAGCCTGGGTAGCTGGGGAAGTGGTACTTTTGACTATAGCAAGAGCAGTGACAGCTAACTGTGAGCCTACAGTGTACCAGGCACTGTGCTCTGCCCTTAACATGTAATGTTTTATTGACTCCTGGATATAGCCCTCTAAGTATGTCATCTTATGATCCCTTTTTTACAGATGTAAAGTTTGATGCAAGAGGCAAAGTACCTTGCTCAAGCTTGTGCCACTAGCAAGCAGAACAGGTAGGACAAAGTTACAACAGATGGAGCAGAAGTGGGAAAGGCACTCCATGCACCAGGGACCTGATGAGCAAAGCCTGGGGGGCTGGAAGGGCATGGCGTGGTGGGGCAGTGAGGAAACAAGACTGGTTGGAGCAGGTGGTCCACAGATGGACAGAGGATAGGACAAAGTAGGGCCAAACCACATCATGGAAAGCCTTGAATTCTGGGTAAGATACTTAGACTTTACTCCCAAGGTAGCAAGGAGCCACTGAAGGTTATTGAGCAGAATAGTGACACAATGGAGGAAGATTTAGGGGAAGCTTTGTCTGATCAAAATAGAGTCTCCAAGTTATTATTGGTCCCCGAACTCAGGCCATATGGTTGCCCTGCTACACGGTGGGCAATAGTATTTCCAAGGTAAAAAGTCACAAGTTAAGTGGAAATGTCATTAAATCCTTGGTGTGGGAAACTCTGCAGGTTACAATGTCAGGCTGAAGGACCATCAAGAGGAAGCCATGGTCCTAGGAGCAGTTTTGCAGGTTAAGTTCTGAGAGCAGCTTTCCCTAACCGGCCTGCATTGGCCCCAAGAAGTACCCCTCAGTGATCCCTGACCTTCCATACCTCTCATCCCTGCGGAATAAGGGGAGCAGAGAGATGCCCCCAACTGCCACCCTGGAAAAGTGGGGCTATGGAAACCCAGAGGCCAGTATTTCTAACAGATAATTGCTCTAGCATGTAAACAACAGTTACTGAAGTAGCTCATTAAAGTGACAAAGGCAGTAATTACCCAGATTTTTATCTGAGGAATCTAAGAGAAATACCAGGGGTTACATTTCTGGGTAACCTAAGAGCCTGAGAATCACAGCAAAGCAGAAACACGAGGGCCCAGACCAGTTTGGCAGAAATCTTTGCTCCCCTCTTAGGGGTTCACTGTACTCAGGAATGATCACAGATGTGGCCAAAGTTCCTGTGCATTTCATGCTCACCAGAAATTATGCTCAGTGTACGCTTGTTGTGTCTTTGCGGTTGCACAACAGCCCTAGGGTGAAGGTACAATTAAGAGCCCCATTTTACTGATGAGGAAACTGAGGCTCAGAAAGGGGATGTCACTTGTCCAAAGTCGTTAGGCTTGTAGGTAGTGGTGCTGGGACTTAAGTACAGGTGGTTTGCCCCATTCTGCTCTCAACTCAAGGTCTTCTGGTATCGAGATCTCTGCCTCAAAGCCCAACCAAGAGGACCCTTAACAAACCCTCAGAGATCGGTGATCACAGCCTGCAGGGATCCAGGGCTGGTCTCCTGACCCCCTGGGAAGGCCCAGAGGTCTTTGTGCTAGCCCAGTCGCCCCTGACACATGACTTTCTCAAGCCAGGTGGAGGCCACAGGAGGGAGGCCAGTTTGACCTGCAGAGACTGAGGGTCTGGACACTATGACCCGTGGCCCAAATCCAGCCCACCACCTGTTTTTGTATGGCCCATGAGCTAAGAATGGTTTTCACCTTTTTAAATGGTTGGAAACAGTGAAAAGAAGACTATTCTCTCACATCTGAAAATTACATGAAATTCATATTTTAGCGTCCACAAATTCAGTTTCACTAGAGCACAATCATACTCATTCGTTTATGTATTATGTGAGGTTGCTGAAACTTTACAAAGGCAGAGGTGAGGAGTTGTGACAGCAATCACACAGCTTGCAAAGCCTAAAATACTTACCGTCTGACACTTTAAGGAAAAGATTGCCAACCTCTGACCTAGATCATGAAGGTTTCACCTGTGGGCATCATCTTGACTAGTTCAAGAATGTGCGATGGTAGAAAAACCCTAGTTTCTTGGGAGAGGAGCGGAGGGAGAAATACACACACCACTGGGGGTTTACACACAAAGGATCACACCTTTTAGGGTCATGGAGGAGAACCCAGACAACCAGGTATAAATCCACAGAGAAATGCAAACATCCAAGGGAACAGGCAGAAACACAGAGACACAGGGAAATACCCAAGTGTACACACTCAGAATCTTCAAACCATCCAGGTGTACACAGACACTAAAGCACATAGGTAAACACACACAGGAAAGCCATACCTCCACACATACAGACACACACAGACTCCCAGGGACCCAAAGAGAACACGCCAGCTACCAGGTGTACAAATATATATCATGCTACATAAACAAGGAGATGTACCCAGAGCCATGCAGGCAGATACACACACAAAGGGAACCCCCTACTGTCCGGGTATCATACACTCACAGGTAAAGAAAGAAATGTCTTATTGTACACAGTTACACAAACATTCAGAGAGAGAGAGAAGGAAGGGCAGAGAGAAGGGTAACAAGAGACAGAGAGAGACAGGGAGAGATATTGAGAAAGAGGGAGGGGGGAGGAGGGGAGAGACAGGGTGAGGAGGGAGGGAGAAGGAAGAGGGGGTGGGGAGAAGAGAAGAGAGGAAAGGGAAGCAGGAGACCCCAGGTTCCGTCCCTCTCACCACGTGCTCAGCCTCTCCTGGAAGGTCACTAATCTAGGAGGATAGAGATTTCTTCCCTCATTAGAAGTTGACACAGGAGGAGGAAAGCTGTGTGCCCAAGGCCAGAACAGTCCCTTCCCTTTACTTGTTGGTGCCGGGGACCCCGCTGGCAGTCTGGTGATGCCTCAGACCCCACTCCCAGAATAACATTTCTAAATTATGAAAGGAGACGAGGATTCCATTGAAAGAGAGGACTCAATCCCCAGAACCCGGGCACAAGGACAATCACGCCCAAAGATGCTAACCTGTCCCTTCCTTCCAAGGGCAACTTGCACCTCGTGACTCCATCCTTCTTCCTGCCACTCTTAAGAATTCCTTTCTGGGGCTTCCCTGGTGGCGCAGTGGATAAGAATCTGCCTGCCAATGCAGGGGACACGGGTTTGAGCCCTGGTCCGGGAAGATTCAACATGCTGCGGAGCAACTAAGCCCATGCGCCACAACTACTGAGCCTGCGCTCTAGAGCCCGTGAGCCACAACTACTGAGCCCACGTGCTGCATCTACTGAAGCCCGCACGCTCTAGAGCCCGTGCTCCGCAACAAGAGAAGCCACCGCAATGAGAAGCCCGCACACCGCAATGAAGAGTAACCCCTGCTCGCCGCAGCTAGAAAAAGCCCGCGTGCAGCAACGAAGACCCAACACAGCCAAAAATAATAAATAAATAAAAATAAATAAATTTATTTTTAAAAAAAGAATTCCTTTCTGGAGGCATTTATGGAGCACCTACTGGGGTCCAGGTGCTGGGGAGACAGAGGTGAATGGAACGGGGTCCCTGCTCACAAGGAGCTCGCATTTGAGCGGGGATGAAGGATGGGTACCCAACGGTGATGCGAATCATAATCTTTTTGCAATCGTCACGTCAAAGATCACTGATCACAGATCCATTGCAAATATAATAGTAACGAAAAAGTTTAAAATATTGCGAGAATTACCCACATGTGACACAGAGACAGGAAGTGAGCAAACGCTGTTAGAAAAATGGCGCTGATAGATTTTGCTTGACTCAGGGTTGCCACCAACCTTCAATTTGTAAAACACAGAATATCTGCGAAGCACAGTAAGTGCAACGAAAGGAGGGATGCCTGTATTTGGTTTGAGACTTCTAGAGTCAGAAGGGAGGTTTTGCTTGTCTGTCTTTGTTGGTTTGTTTCTCTTTTACAGAAATTCTCTCCCTGGGGAGAAGGAGAGAAAGCCAACAGGATGATACTCCTAAGAGTCAGCACTCAGCCTCCCCCGTCCACAGGCAACAGAGGAGACCCTCTGCCTGCCCGCTTCCCCTGTCCCTGGGGATCTCTGGGAATCAGGCTGAATGACAGTGCCAGCTGAGATGTCCTGGGGGTTCGAGGTAGCAGTTGCTTCCTGCCCAGTGGGAGCCCAAAACACAGAGGAATGTTGGAAGGAAACCTCCCAGGCGGGTGGGCGGCCCCTCAAGGAGCCAGGGAGGGCTGAGAAGGGCAGCTATTCCTCTCTCTGCAGGAATATAAGTATCCCTGGCCTCAGACATCTCGGCCACTCATCTCTGCTTCATCAACGCCCAGGATCTCTGACTTGGCCTCATTTCCTTGGCGAGCTGGGCTGCACACTGGGGATGCAGAACAGAGGGGGTTGGGGGTCAAGGTGGTCCAAAGCTTCCCATCAGAAGGCATCTGGCCTCAGACCCTTCCGAGGCAGGACAGGTGGCATGTGGGCTGACCAGGCATCCCAGGGTTTGTTTGTCTACCTGCTCAGACCACGCCCCCAGAGCCAGGAGGCCTGTCAGATCTGGAAGTGACAAAAGAGTGAGCTAGAAGTAGAGATGGGCCCTGAGCCTCCCTGTCCCGCCAGGCAGCATGGAGGGGAAGGAAGCCGGCATGCAAGGCCCGGGCACTGAGCACCTGCTCCGTTGCCACAGAGATGGGTCCTTGCTACCTCCCATCGTACAAAAGCAAACTGAGGCCTGGAGAGGTTCAAGCACCTGACTGAGGTCACACCGGGAATAAGAAACAGAGTTGGGTTCCCATTTGATCTAGTGAGGATGGAATGAACAAGGAGATGGATAGATGAATGCCTGACTTCAGACCCAGAAACCACACAAGGCTAGCTCTCAAAACTGCATGATCAGTGCACCCATGTTCACAGCAGCATTATTCACAATAGCTGAAACACGGAAGCAAATGAATGGATAAGCCAACTGTGGGTTATCCATACAATGGAATACAATTCAGCCTTAAAAAGGAAGGGAATTCTGACACAGGCTACAACATGGATAAACCTTAAGGACATTGTACTAAGTGAAATAAGCCAGTCACCAAAAGACAAATACTACATGAGGTACTTAGAGAAGTCAAAATTATAAAGACAAAAAGTAGAATGATGGTTGCCAGGGGCTGGGGGGAGGGGAGGATGGCGAGTTATTATTTAACAGGTAAGAGTTTCAGATTTACAAGATGGGAAGCACAATGAGTCTGGATGGTGGTGACAGTTGCACAACAATGTGAATTTATTTAATACCATTGAACAATGCACTTAGAAGTGGTTAAGATGGTAAATTTTATGTTTTGTGTATTTTAACACAACAAAAAAAAAAAAGAAAAAAATGAATGATCAACAGCAGCAGCCTTGTATTGGTTAGCTGTTGCTGTGCAACAGATTGTCACAAGGTCTGTGGACCAGGAATCCAGTCCCGGTTTAGCTGAGTCATCTGTTTCAGCCTGCAATCAACATGCCAAGCAGAGCTGAGGTCTCATCTGAGACTCAACTGGGGAAAGATAGACTCCTGGTTGATGCGGTCGCTGGAAGAATTCAGTTTCTTGCTTCCTGTTGGAGCAAGAGCTTCGGTTTTCTGCTGGGTGTCAATCAAAGGCAGCTTTCCCAGCATGGTTTCTGCCTTCATCAAAGCCAACAAGGGAGAGCGTCTAGTCACTGAATGAAGTTACAATCCAATCGCCGGCAATGTCATCATGGAAGTGACATCCTATCCCGCTGCTTTATTCTACTTGTTTAGAAGGAAGTCACACGTTCTGCTTATCCTCATGAAGAGAGGTTTATACAAGGGTGTGAACAATGAGAGATGGGGACCATGGGGGCCACCTTGGAGTCTGTCCTCCATAATTATCATAACCAGATTATCATCTTTGTTTCAGGCACTGGGACATTATAAAATCTCGCTCCCTTACTCTAAGAGATGAGCTTAGAGAGGTGGGCAGAGGTCACCTGGATCTCGCAGGCCTTGGCAAGATAAAGATAAAAATTAAGAGTTTTATGCCAATCTTAAAGCAATGGGCGTCATAGATGAATTTTAAGCAGCCAGTTGACGTAGTCAGATCTGTGAGTGGCTTTTTAAATTATTATTTGTAACTGCAATAAAATACAGGTAACAAAATTTACCATCTTAACCACTTTTAAGTGTACAGTTCAGTGGCATTAGGTATATTCACATTGTTGTGCAACCATCACCACTATCCATCTCTAGAACTTTCCACCTTGCAAAACTGAAACTCCATATTCCATTAAAACAACAACTCCTCGTTGCCTCCCCTCCCCAGCCCCTGGCAACCCCCATTCTTCCTTCTGTCTCTGTGAATTTGACTCCTCTAGCTACCCCATATAAGGAGAATCACACAGTATTTATCTTTTTGTGACAGGCTTATTTCATGGAGTGTAACGTCCTCAAGTTTCATCCATGTTGTAGCCTGTGTCAGAATTCCCTTCCTTTTAAAGCTGAATACTATTCCACTGTATGGATAGACCATATTTTGTTTGTCTGTTCATCTGTCCACGGATACTTGGGTTGTTTCCACCTTTTGGCTATTCTGAACACGGGTGTGCAAATATCAGCTCGACATTATGCTTTGAATTCTTTGGGGTAGATAGCCGGAAGTGGAATTGCTGGATCATACGGTTATTCTATTTTTAATTTTCTGAGGCACTCCCCAGATCTGTGTTCTTGCCAAGGACACTCTGGTGGCTCTGTGCAGAATGGACCAATAGGAGGCAAGAGTGAGCTCTAAGAGACCCATCAAGAAGCGACTATGGTTGTCCATTAGGGGAAAAAAAGATGGGGGCTCCGTGTAGATGGGGCTGCTGACACAGAAGGTGAACATACCTGGAATGCAAATCACGGCTTTCCTAGGAGGTGTGGGACTCCTCCTCACAGAAAAGCTTCTTAGAGAAGGGCAAGGAGATTGCTGAGATGAACCGGAAGTCTTCTGCCTTCAGAGAGTGGCCTTTCACTGTGGTGAATCACACGGGCTTTGAGGCCAAACAACCTGGGTTGAAATCCTAACTCTTGCCTCTTCTCCCTGAGCCTCAGTTTCCTCATTTGTGGAAAGGATGTAATAATACCCACTTCTTGGAGATTGTGAGGATTAAATGTGATCATTCGAGGGGGCAGTGCCTGATTAAAGTAAGTGCTCGGTAAAATCTAGATGAATATGAAACCCCTACCACATCTAGAATGATGTCGGATACCTAGCCTGTCTTCACACAGCGCTCAGCCAGGAAGGTTGGGGTGGCAGTGCCGCATGTCCCAAGCTCCCTGTGGCATCAGCCCTGTCACTCGGGTGGTCCAGGGAGTCAGGACTCCAGGGCGGCCTTTTTGTATGTTTTCAGACACCTTCTGCATCGCCCCCATCCATCACCAGACCTCTCGCCTTGGTCCCCTCCAGTGACTGACAGGCTCCTGAATTATAAAAAAGGGTGAGAGATATTTATATCTCCTCTTGAGCCTCACCCCCACCCGCCAGAGGAGTGGGAAGGTCTTTCCGTGCAGGGGAAATCTATAAAGTCCTAGAAAGAACCATTTTTCTGCCGTTCTCAGCATCCTCCTTTAGCTCCGTTCCCCCTCAGAGGACAGCTGCCTCACGCTGTCTGTCCAGGTGGAGGGGGGCAGGAAGGGAAGGGGGAGGGGGGAGAGAGTGGGGGAGGGGAAGTGCCACCTGCCAGTCTCCATCAACTCTGCACCCTCCTCTTGCTGCCTCCTCAGGGCAAGCACTTTCCTCCTTTCATTTGTGTGTCGAAGAAGAGCCAACCCTTCAGATGTTCGTCATCTGCCTCTCTGTCTCCTCCTTCAATACCCTGAATCATCCTCTCCTTCTAGGTCAACTCGAAGCAAGCACACACTACTCGGACCTGGTTCTGAGCACTCAGGTTCACCGATGCCTTCAGTGTCATGGTTCTGTGTATGAGCTATGAAATACGACTGTCTGGGATTCAAATCCTGGCTCTACCACTTACTAGCTGTGTTCATTTTGGACAAAATCCTTATGACAAGGTGCCTATTTCCTCTTGTTATGGGTTGAATGATGTCCCCCCCACCCCAAATTTCATAGGTTGAAGTCCTGACCCCTCAGTACCTCAGCCTGTGACCTTATTTGGAAATAGGGGCATTGCTGATATAATCAGTTAAGATGAAGTCATGCTGGACTAGTAGCTGGGCCTCTAATCCAATATGACTGGCATCCTTATCAAAAGAAGTTTGGACACAGGCATGCACGTAGGGACGACATGATGTGAAGATCGGAGTTGTGCTGCCACAAGCTACGAAACTACTAGATGCTATGAGAGAGGCCAGAAACACGTCCCTCCCTAGTGCTTTCAGAAGGAGCACAGCCATGCAGATGCCTTGATCTTCAGCTTCTAACGCCCAGAACTGTGAGAATACTTTTCTGTTGTTCAAGCAAACCAGTTGGTAACATCATTATACCCATTTTACAGATGGGGAAACTGAGGCAAGGAGGAAGCTGAGCAGATGTTACCTGTCCCAAATCATACAGCTAGAAAGTGGCAGAGCTGGGATTTTTTTTAAAAAATATTAATTTATTTATTTTTGGCTGCGTTGGGTCTTCGTTGCCGTGTGTGGGCTTCTCATTATGGTGGCTTCTTTTGTTGTGGAGCATGGGCTCTAGGCGCGCGGCCTTCAGTAGTTGTGGCACGCAGGCTCAGTAGTTGTGGCTCACGGGTTCTAGAGCGCAGGCTCAGTAGTTGTGGCACCCAGGCTTACTTGCTCCACGGCATGGGGGATCTTCCTGGACCGGGGCTCAAACCCATGTCCCCTGCATTGGCAGGAGGATTCTTAACCACTGTACCACCAGGGAAGCCCCAGAGCTGGGATTTTGAACCCACTCAGTAAGGCTTCCACCTACCATGATAAGAGGTCTGGCTCACTGGGGTATCCACAGGTCAGGGGGAAAAAATCTTTCAACTCAACCACGCAAAGACACTCTCTGAATCCGGTCCCTCCTACGCACATCTAGTGGTTTCCACAGAAAGCATTTCCCCGAGGCCTTCAGAGCAGCTCCTTGGCTCTCCAAAAGTCCCCAGCTGGGGCCTTCCTTCCTGTTTTAAGAAGTGAAAGCACAGGGACACCAGGCCGGGCCCAATATAGTTCCAGATCTAAATTTAACAACAATAACAGGACTCCAGCCTGACCCTGCAGAGAAGAAAGGGGAGGAGGGAAAGAGAAAAAAAAACAGCAACAACTAATTCTTCACAAATTAGGACAATAATAAAAGTTCCTTTCAAGTGTCAGGGCATATTCTTAGCCATAACGTAACACCTAAATCAAGTCCAGGTTGCAAAAATGGCATAATAGCAGGAAGCCAGGCTACAGGCCTCACTTCCTCCGGGGAGACAGGGGATCTAGGGGGCGTCGTAGGCTGGGCGGGCAGGGATGCAGCCAGGCGGGGCCTGACTCACTGGGAGGTGCACACCTCTGGCTGGCCTCCCACCAAGTTCCATCTGGGTCGCCCGCTCAGCCCCTCCTGCTCGGGCCTTTGGAGCCAGAGCTCTCAGCCGTCGTCAGCGTGCCTCTCGCCCACCTTCCCAGCCGGTCTTCTTGGCATAGCCCAAGTGCAAGCAGAAAATGCAAGCTGGAGAGGGTAACATGAGAATGCATCTCTAGACCACCAACTGCAGGGAGCACAGTGAACTGAGGGCCCCAGCTGCTGGGCTCTGAAAGCCACCCTGCATCTGCTGGGCGGCCACGGTTCCCACGGGCCGTGGCTCCTGGGGGCCGCATTTAAGCCAACGTCTGAAATTGACAAGGACACTAAGGCAGGTCTGTTCCAGGGAGACATGGAGTTCCTCTGACAGCTCTAGGCCTCCCTACGGCTTTCCCGAATCTTCCTCAGTCTGCGTGGCGGCCAGGGATGCTGCCATCCGGCCTTTTCTCCCTGTCTCCTCACTCAGAATCAGACCTGCACTGAAGTTCAACAGCTCTCCCTGCCTGTTCTGGCTATCTCTACTTGCTCTCAAACAGGCACTTCCCCTAATTAAATCCTTGCACATTTAATCCCATCTTGGTATGTGCTTCTTGCAAAGGTCCAGACGAATACATAGAATCATATCCCTTCCCAGCATAACATGCTTCCAGGAGCTTATTGTCTCACTGGAAGAAAATTCAAACCCCTTACTCTGGCCTCCATGGCCCCTGCCACCTCTCTTACCTTGACTTCTAATCTCACCCCCTGTCTCAATAGCCTTCTTGGTGTTCCTTGAACATCCAAAGTTGTTTTTGCTTCAGGGCCTTTGCACCTGCTGTTCCTCAGGCCCGGAGGCTTCCCGCTCATCCCCCAGGTCTCAGCTCACATGTCACCTCCTCAGAGAGGCCTTCCTTGACCCACTTGATTGAAACAGGCTTCCTGTCTCTGCTCCCCAATCAATATCTGCTTCTTAGACTGAGAAAACACATCACTCTGTTCTTAGATGATTTGTCTGACAGCCCTTCTTGAAAGTAAGCATCTAGAAATATCATAAGAGCCAGCATTTACTGAAGACTGACCAGCTGCCAGACATTCTTCTAAGAGCTTCCCATGTTTAACTCATTCAGTCCTTCCCAAGCCCCTGTGAGATGTAGCTACTGCTCATATTACAGACGAGGAAACTGAGGCACAAGGCATTTAAATGAATTCCCTGGGATCATACAACTAGTAGACAGGAGAGCAGGATTTGGATCAAAGCCGTCTGGCTCCAGAATCCACACCCTTTTCCAGGACACAGTTTTGCTTCCCGTGAAGAGAGAATACCTTTGAGTACTAACAAGGACCCCCATGCCTCATCCTGTAACAAAACTGAACGGATTTGTTGCACGCCTCCTACAGAACAGGTGTTGACACGAGTCACCCTATTGCCTTTTTGTGAGGACCTTGGAAGGTGGGACTTGCTTATTCTCCATTTGTCCTCTCCCCCTATACTTCACCCTTCTCTGTCCTGCTCTGTGCCCCAGAAACTGACCTCTATCCCTATGGACTACATTTCCCAGTATCCCTTGTGCTCTGGTTTCCGGTTGGGATCATCCAATGGGAGGCAGTGGCCGAAGGTCAAGGGGTAAAAGGAAAGAGGCTGGGGTATCTCTTCCCTGTTTTCTCTCTAAT
The DNA here is from genome assembly GCF_028023285.1 of Balaenoptera ricei. NCBI lineage: Eukaryota > Metazoa > Chordata > Mammalia > Artiodactyla > Balaenopteridae > Balaenoptera > Balaenoptera ricei. The sequence continues at coordinate 13,631,135 of NC_082652.1, read as the reverse complement.
TGGGGATCACATCACTGGCAGGGGTTATGTCCCTCCCCACTGCAGCTCCTGCCAGGTGGCTCATCCACCGCCACCCCAGACCTCTTTGGGCTCCTGAAACCTCATTTCCTTATGCCTTGCTCCTTCAACCTACAGAGGGTGACAGCTCCCCACTGTTGCCAGACTCTGGGAGCCTTAGCATCCCTCGTTTGTTCACTTCTGCCCACCCCTCTCTAAGTCACCCCTTGATGAAACTCTCACAGTTTGAACCATCCAGGGTAGATTCTATTTCCTGCGGAGACTCTGGCTGGTATGCAAGCATTAGGACTCCCCATTTTACAGGTGAGGAAGGAGGCTCAGCAATTAGAGGCCACCAGCCGAAGGTTGCAGGGATGGCTAAAAGCGGAACCCGAGTGTGCCTGCTCCGTGCTTTCTTACAAAGGCCCACTTGAACCTAGTGGTTAAGCGCACGGGCTCTGGAGTCACTTCGACCTCGGTTCAAGGTCCAGCTCAGTGACCTTGGGCAAGTTATTTACTCCCCAGAGTCTCCTTTTTCCTCCTCTAAAAATACGCATAATAATAATTGTTTTACCTTACAGGGTTGTTGTTAGAATTAAATGCTACTGTATATGCAATACTTAGCGTGCCTGGAACGCAGTAAGTGAACGATAAATATAAATACGGCGAGCCTCATCACCATCGACATCATCACTGTTACTACTGTTGCTGTTATTGAAATTCCCTGTTCACCGATATCATTTCCAGACTCGCTACTCCCCAGAAGATAACACGAGAACAATTCACACAAGACTTGATGAGCTAATAACCCCAAAGCTATTCATAGAGTTTATTCCCACCAACACAGGATGACAGCGGACCCCAGAGTGACTTAACTGGGTCAAAGTTACACCTGACCCCTCCTTTCCTGCTCTCCCCTCCCCAGCTCTGGCACAGGAATTATCACAGCGTTCATCGCCTCTGAAGGCCATCCCTGCTGCGAGGCTTTGATAGGGAAAGTGTGAAGAACAAAGGCCATTGTTCACAGAGGCGGCTGGTGCCTCTCAGGCCCCAGGCCAGCTTCCCAGGGGTGAGGTCTGGCTCTGAAGACACAAAGACGAAAGTCATTAGGACTAGGGACAAACAATGATGGAATCACTTCTATTTACCTGAACCAGAGGGGGCTGCCAAGTGGGGAACAAAGAAGTTGGGACATTCTCCCTCTGCTCTCCCCTTAACTGTGTTTCTTTCAAAATAATGGGAGAGTGAGTGGTCTAGGAGTCTCAGACCAGCTTCAGATTCTATTTCTGGAAAGATGGCACAGGACAGTGCTTAAAAGAACAGTCTGTGACATCCAACTGCCTGGATGCAAACCTCGACTCCATCATAATTAGTTATGTAACTTGGGTAAAGTGACTTCATTCTGTAAGCCTCAGTTTTCTCACCTGTAAAATGGAGATAAGAATCGCTCCACCCTCTCCTAAAATGTGTGTAATTGTGACCTACAGGAGGGGTCCCTACAGGATTTCAATTATCATCACCGTCTTCCTCCTCCTCCTCTCTGTAGACTTGGTCAAGTTCCCTGCCCCTTGATGAACTTTAGTTTCCACATCTGTCCAACGAGAATAAACAACCAGTTCAAAAAAATCAGGCGAGGACCAAAGGAGAAGAGGAAAGTCTTTTGGAAACTGCGACGCGGTGCCAATTTGGAAGCAAGATCTCATTAAGACTAGTCCCGGCTCACCTCTACAGAGCAGCCCATATGAACTTGGCCGTGCCCTTCCTTCCCAGGCTAGTTTCTGCAGATATAAAATGGGGATAGCCATAGCATCTTCTTCATAGAGTAAGTGCCCCGAGAATTCAGGGAAGTATTTGATGTTGGCAAAGTGCTTACCACGATGCTTAATGTATACCGAGTGCCTAACAACACCTTAGCTATTTTCTTCCTATTAGGAGACTGAAGGTCAGGAGCAGATATAGACAAGTAATTAGTGGAAATTAACATGCTGCTCAACCAGGATGGCTGCACTGCACAGACATACCCATTTTGTGGAAAGAAAAACTGAGACCTGGAGGACAATGTGGGGTGTGGCTTAGGAGATACACCTTCTAATGTTCAGTGGTATCTGGTGAGTTCAGGTCATTTTTACCAGTGTCCTAACCAGGCCGGGTCAAAAAACCTAGAATGAACCCTTGTCACTCGCTTTCCCAGCATCCTCACTCTCTTGTCCTCACCCCGTGAGGTGCTGATGGGGGTGTGGGAACAGACAGATACTGCCTAGTCCAGACAGAAACCAACTCAGGTTGGCTTAAACCAGTCCCTCTCCACCTCTCAGGTCTGCTTGTATTGGCTTCATTTGTAGGCAGGCCCATCTCTCATGGTGGCAAGGCGCCCACCAGAAGCTCCCAACAGATGTCTTACCAGTTTAGCAACTCCAGTGAAAAACAGAGCTCTTCTTTCCCAGTACTCCAGCCAGAATCCAAGGAGTGTTGGTTCCCATTGGACTGTCTTGAGTCACATGACCATCCCTGAACCTATCACTGGGGTCCAGGGAATGGAATGTGCTGATTGGCCAAATCTGGAACAGGAAGTAGGTGCATTCTTCTTGGATGATGAAAGCGTGGGGAGGGATAGTATCTGGAGGGAAAATTGGGTTGCTATTACCGGAAGAAGGCAGGGTGGGTGTTGGGCGTGCATGGAGAACAGATGTCACCCCGCCACCACACACCGTTGCCCCGGCTGCCACCCGGGACCGGCTCGTCCCTGGCCACTGCTCAGGGTCCTCCTCTGATGTCTCCCTCTATGTGTTCAGTCAGGTTCAGAGGAAGGAGGCAGAAGAGCACACACTGACAGGCTGAGTTAAGTGACCTGACTGACTCCCTGAAATTCCTGGACCTCCATTCCTTCCTCTGCCATGGCAGGCAAAAATGTCTGCCCTCAGGACATCAGTGAGCAAAATGATACAAAAACCCTTTGCAAAGTGCAAAGACTTTTTAAGGGCAAGGTCTCACTGGATTGGACTGATATCTTTTTCTTTGCAGGCAAGAATCTCAACTTCAGTTTTATTTGTAACTCACCTGATCACTCAGCTCTCACTCACCTGGTACCCAATTAAAACAGCTTTCCCTGATTAATCCGCACACAGTGACGCATGGGCTTAGTTATTCCCTCAGCCCACACACGAAAACCACAAGCAACAGACACCATTCTAATGCCAACTTTACAAGTGAGGAACCTAAGTAAGGAGAGGTTTAATCACTTACCCAAGACAACAAAGGTGTGAAACAACAGAGCTGAGATACAAGAACTGCTCTGCCCGGATCGGGCCACACGCACGTGTGTGGCGGTCTGTGAGGCAACTGCATCCTGCTTTCTGAAGACTGTGCCCAGACCATGCACAGACATGTTTTTTTGGTTTATATTCAGCTAACAATTATTGAGTACCTATTGCATGCCAGATACAGAGATGAATCTAACCTCGTTCAAGCCGTCAAGGAGCCCTACTCTCTCAGTCAGTACCTCTCACCTGGGGGTGATTTTCCGCCCCTCCCCAGGGACATTTGGCAATATCTGGAGACAGTTTCGTCACTACTGCGGGTGGGGGTGTGACAGGCACCTAGTGATAAGAGGCCAGGAATGCTGCTCAACACCTCCAGTTCCCACCACAAAGAATTACCAAGTGCCAAATGTGGAGAGGGATGAGCTTAAGAAACCCTGATTCAGGCGAAGGAAAAATACAAAATCCATTTGGTGATCAGACTTCCTGGGTTCATCCAGGTATTTCTAAATACAATCTAGATTGTAATATACAAAATATTCAAACGGGAATTGAAACAAACACCAGATGAGGAGACACCGAAACTGTTAGAATGGCACGCTTAGCCCTCCAGTTGATGATGACTTTTGAGGTGACCCCCTAGGAAAGTCAGCCACATCCCCAAGCCTCAGTTTCCCCATCTGTAAAGTGGACATGCCCTTCCCTGTACAAGTGGAGGAGGAAGAAGAAGCCAGATCTGTCCCCCAGACGTGTTTTGCTTGCCAACATAATGTTATTCTTAAAAATTAATGTTATTAAAAAGTTTAAAAGTTTAAACTTTTAAATGAAATGAATCATGCAAACAGTAAAGTGAATGCATTTAAGCACTGAAACAGCTCAGTTTTGACAAAAATCAACATACCCCTGTCACCACCATCAAGATGGAAGCATAGAACACTGCAAGTGTCCCCACAGCCTCACTCAGTCCCACCCTCCTGGTCATTATCCCTTCCCAGAGGTGGCCCCTATTCTGACTACTTCCCCATAGTTTTAACTTGTACCTTTGAATTTTAAATAAACGGAATCATAGAGCTTTATTCTTCTGTGTCTGGATACTTTTTCTCTATATTATGTGTGTGTGATTTATCCAAGTTGATGTAGCTGCATTTCATTTTCACTGCTATCTAGTATTCCCCTGGGAGGTGATACCACTATTAATCTATCCATTGTGCTGTTGGTGGGTATTTAAGTTGTTTCAAGTCATTTGCTGCTAAAAGCATCCTAGGGTGTGTCCTTTGGTACACGTATGACCCCATTTCTGTTGGGCCGGGTTGTGAGCTGGTCATGGACTTACAGTTCCTTTTTAAAATTCCATATGCTTTCTACTACATTGTGGTAAATTTTGAATCAAAACTGTAGCATTAAGTCCTGCCTAAAAGTTTCAAGCCTGTAAGTCTGGGCTTGCTAGTGCCCACAATTATGTGAGCCACTGCCTTAAAATAAATCTTTCAATACACACACACACACACACACACACACACACACACACACACATATACACCCCCTATTGGTTTATTTCACTAGAGAAACTTGGCTGATACAGACTGAAAAGGCACCGACTGAATTCAACCTCTCACTCTAACAGAACATACCCCAGCATGGTTGACAACTTGAGTGAGGTTTGACAAGGAAAAAAATGATGGTGACTAAGAAAACTGAGAAGGGCAATGAAGAGAAACTCAAAGAAAAGCCAAAGTCTTGTTTCCCAAGACTGCACATATCTAACCCTCGCAGGAAATACCAAATGAGCCCTTACTTTGTGCCACTTTTATGCCCATTATACAGATGAGGGAAATTGAGGCTCAGAAAGAGGAAGAGGGTTCTCCCAAAGTTGTACAACTATTAAGAAACAAGGGTTAGATCTATTTGTCATCAAGATTTATGCTCTTAACCAATAAGCTTTGCTTCCACCTCCTTTGGAAGCTGCGGTTTGTAAGAACTTCCTCAAGGTTACTTTCACCTTTGAAGTCGGTCTCGCCTCCATGTGCCTCTAGGCGGAAATGCCCAGGCTCACACCCACACGTGCACACAACACCATATCACTCACCAGAGAAACTGAGTAGCAGATTTATTCTCAACCCCACTCTAATCCCAGATGACCAGTAAACCACCCAGCAGTGACTTTGACCACCTGACTCATGGTTGCATATTTTTATGTGCAATGGCAAGAATTGAAACTCAGTTATCCCAAACCTCAGCCATACAACCTTTCCCTGGAGTTGTCTGGGATGCTGTCTCCAGACTCATCTCTCTAGTCTTACCCTGCCAGGCTGTCCTCTACTCGGGGGCTAGAGTGCAATTTGCCAAAACCCATATCTGATCACATCACTTCCCTGCTCACCATCCTTCAATGGCTCCCTATCACCTTCAGAACAAACTTCACAATTTGGTCTAAAAGGCCCTTCTTGATCTGACCCTGTTTGTTGTACTGGACTCCTCTCCCATCATTTCCTGAACTTCCTTCCCCAGCAGTCCTGAGTTATTGGTAGTTGCCACAAACTGCACTCTGTCAAGCCCCCATGCCTTTGCATCGCTGTTCCCTCTTCCTGGAATGCCCTCCTCTCACCCTGTCAACCTGGCAGCTCCTCTTCACCCTTCAAAACCCAGCTTAAGCACCATTCCCTCCTCTGTCTTTGAAACCTGACTTCCTCTCTGGGGTCAATCCTGACTTCTGCCTACTTTATTACTGCCCAACTTTCACTGCCCACCCCTCCTCCCATGCTTCTACTGTCAGCACCCATGTCCTCTGTGCTTTCCCCGTCATAGCCCTTAACACACATCATCATGCGGCTCATTTAATGTTCTGCCTTCCCAGCTAAGCCTCAGCCTCCTCGAAGGCAGAACCATCCTGCCATGTTCATCATCATGTCCCATTGCCCAGAGCCTGGCACGTCAATAAATATTGTTGTAGAAAAGGAAGAAAGGAAAGAAGGAAAGAAAGAATAGAGGAATCAAGTGTCCTGACTATCCCATTAGATGGTGAACTTTCTTATTGATCTCTATATTGACAGACCCAGATCCAGGTCCAGAAACACACTAGGCCATCCATCAAGGATACATTAAACAGCAGCTATGGAGACACCACTGCAAAATCTAGCATGAGCCCCCTACTTTGGCCCAGTAGCCCTATATCTTCATTCCCCATCAGTCACAGCTCAAGAGCACCCCTAAGTCTTCCTCCTCAAGGCCTTCCAACTCAAAGAGCCTTTGTTTTCCAACTCAAGGCGCCTTCAGTGGTTTTGTTTCTCATGGAAAAGCAGGGTGAGTTCATGACATTGTGTTCCTGACTTGGAGATCATTGTCATTCATCTGACTTCAAAGTCAGAACCGTGATCAGCTCATTTAAGGCTCGTCCCACCCATATTTTCTTACAACCAGGAAATGGGGAATTTCCTTCATTTTTTTAAACCATTCCAGCGAGTCTCTGTCACATGGCTCCCTTTACAAACTTTTCTTGAAACACAAAGATGGAATGAGGCCTCTCCCGACTGCAGTGGTCATTAGGGGTCCCGGCCTTCCTCTGATTGCTATCAAACACTCATCCAGCACATTGGAATGACAGTATTTTTTGTTTATACAACACCTTTCATTGGGGGCCAGGGTTGGGCTGAAATTGGGTGGGAGCCAGATTAAAGCCTTATATAGATGTTGCTTCATTTATCCTGCAGAGTTGGAAATAATAGTCTTTAATGGAAAAAGATACAAAGCTTAGAGAGTGGGGTGGTTTGCCTCCAGAACGAAGGAATGTGTCAAGACTGGGACCAGCTACCTGACCTTTTGATGGCTTTGTTCCACGTTGATTGTTACTTATTTGCCCTGATTCTTCAATCTCTAGATTCAACATTCACCTAAGAGCCAGCAACCCAAGCCCGTTTCTGTTACCCACCTTCCTGCTGGGCTCCCAATCTTTCTTCCATCAGCATCCATGGTATCACTCTCTCCTGGATGTCCTCTGACCTCCTGCCATCAGCCCCCTTTGGAGAATCTCTCCTCCTCCTTTGGTCATATCCTAAAATTGCCTAATCCTGAGCATTCAGGGCCCTTTCTCATCTCACTATCTTGGTGATCTCAGGTTCTCTCACAGCTTTGATTGATGATAACTCCTAAGTCTGTAACTCTAGCCCAGACCTATTTGAACTCCAGATGTGAATGGTGTATTAGGGTAGGTGAAGCTGTTATAACAAATAACCCCCTAATCTCTGTGGCTTAACACAGTAAAGGTTTATTTCTCATTCATGTCGCAGTCGAATGAGGGTCAGCAGGGTGAGCTCTGCTCCACACAGGCATTCAGGGATCCCGGCAGCTTGTGCCTCATCTTCTAGGACAGTGGTTCTCAAACAGGGACATTTGGCAGCATCTGGATATGGTTCTGCTTGTTTAAACTAGAGGCAGGGAAATCTGGCATCTCATTGGTAGAAGCCAGGGATGATAGTAAATACCCTACAGCATATGGGACAGTCCTCCGCATCAAAGTATTACCTGGTCCACGATATCATCGTTCAGAAAAGCTGTTCTAGGGCATCAGAGTCCTCTACTGGATCTTGAGCATCTGGCTCCTAGGTGCTCAAGGGAAGCAAAGGTGAGCAAAGGGAAGGCATGGAAGATTATGTGGGAGGTTTTAGAGGCCTGGCCTGGAAGGGACCCAGGTCATTCTTGCCCATATCCCACCGGACAAAACTCGTCACCCGATCCCACTTAACTACAGGGAGATTGGGGAATGTAGTCTAGCTGTACGTCCAGGAGAAAAACAAACTAGGGCTAGATGAACACATAGTGTGTCTCTGTGATAGGTGGCATAAACGAGGTATGTCCAACCCTGAGTGTATCACCTTCCCCGTCTCCTAAACCTCCCCATCCCTCTCTACATAATTCACCTCAGTTCCCATTACTTCCAGTCTGTCCCCCATTCAATCCCGTCTTCTTCCACACACAGTGACTTTGTCTCAAAGGAACTTCTTCCTGGAATACCCTCCCAGTCCCCAGATCACCCTAGACCAGCTATGGACTCTCTAAATAGCCCTCAGCACTCACTATCACATTGCCTTTTTCTTTTCCTTCATAGCACTTAGCACCACTATATATATATATATAATATAATAAATATTATTTATTATATAATATATTATTATATATAATATATATTATATATAACATTATATAATAATTAATAAATATAATAAATGTTATATGTATTTATTTATAGAAATAAATATATATATATTATATATAATTAGATTGTATATAATATTGTCTCCTACACTAGATTGAACTCCAGAAGGATAGGGTGCTTGTTTGTCTTGTTCACTGCTATTCCTAACACCTAGCAAGAATGCCTGACATATGGTAGCACTCAGTGTATACTTTTTGAATAAATAAATGAAGCTTCTCTATACTAAACAGCCATATTGGTCTTTGTAAATACAGATCTGGATATAGCCCTTCCCTATTCTAATCTCCTAATATAATTAGATCCAAACTCTTTAGCTCGCTATTTAAGGCCATTCACCATCTGGCCCTACCATACCCTCTCTCCCTCTTCTCATACACTCCCAGCCGTGTACCCTACACTTTGAGCACCCTTCACTTCAGCTCACAAGTCTCTGACTATAACACGTTTACCATGTTTTATTTATTTATTTATTTTATTCTCAGCTTTATACTTTTGCATGTGCTATTTCCATTGCTTGGAATATTTTATCTTCTTCCACTTGGCAAACTCCTATTCATCCCTCAGTACCCTGTTCCATGTCACTTCCTCTGAGAAACCTTTTCTGATGACTTAGGCAGTCACTCCCTCCCTCCTCTTCATTCCTTATGTGCTTTGAGAAATAAATGGTCATTATTTTCTCTGTGGTTGCTTCCTCCCCCATCAGACTATGTGTTCTTCCAAAAAAAGAAGAATGTTTTACTTGATTATGTGGCTGCCTCCCACCCCAGTGCCAGGCAGAGTTCTGGGCCCTGAACAGGTGTTCAGGACACGTGTAAGGAAATAGAAGATGGATAGATGGGCCAATCTCCCCAGATTCTCCAGGCATTTTCTTAAAAGAACCAAAAATCAACCTGATGATGATATCCCTCTTGGAGTCACAGCCACTTTATCTGTAGAGCCAACGGGTGCTCAGAAATGTTTGCAGTTGGATCCAAATCGCCCAGATTGAGTGCAAATGGCAATCAATCGCTGGAAGCAAAATAAGCACGAGTGCCAGGAAACAGGGAGGGCAAGGAGCAGCCCAACCCCGCCCTGCCAACTGATGCTACTCATGGTAATCAGCAAAGGGGCTGGCCCCTGCCTCCCGGCTTGGGAATACCAGAAACTTCCCAGATGCCTAACTCCTGTTTACCCTTCAGATCTCAGCCTTTCCAGACCTCCAAGACTGTATTAGAGTCCCCAGGGCTCTGTAATGCCCCTTCTTGGAGGAATCGCCCTATGAGTCTGTCTGGCCCATCAGAGTGTGGGTCCTCACGGGGCAGACCCAAATCTGCATCATTCTTTGCCACATCCCCCGTCTTTCTATAGACCCCGGCTCAGTGTCCAGGTATCAGTCAGGGTCCAATTGTGGGAACAGAAGGTACTCTGGGTATTTGAAATCAAGAGATTTTAACGCAGAGAATCGGTTACCCAAAGGATGGAAAATCTGAGAAACCAAAGGGGATGGTGAGGAAAGCAGAGATTACTAACAGCTGGGGGTTACCGACACCCCTAGGCTAGAGGACAGAAAGAAGAGGTGATATGACTGCAACCCAGGCTTGGGGTCTCCTGGTGGAAGGTGGAACCACGGCGAGCCTTGTAGAGGGAGCTAAAGACAAAGAGAAGATGTAGTTTCTGCTGGAGTTGTTGCCTGACTGAAAAATGAGGGGAAAGAAATATCTTGGCCTCTCCCTTTCCACCCTCTGATATGTCATGAGTCCCACCGGTGGAAACAAAAATGATAGGAAAGCTGCAAAGTACAGCTTGCAGGGCCAAGCCCCTGAGACACAGAGCAGAGCAAGGGAAGAGGAAGGAGTGGCTCTGACAGCAGATGGGTCCTGGTCCAACCTTGAAGGAGACCTGAATCACCTTCCGTCTTGGACTCTGTATTAGTCAGGGTGAGCTAGGTTATGCCACAGCAACAAAAATGCCTCTCATCTCAGTGGCCTATAACAACAAAAAGCTGAGCACCGGTAATTAAATGCTTCCACTTGGAAGTCACATCTGTCACTTTCTCACATTTCACTGGAGGGGGAGGGAAGGGAGCCAAGGGACGGACATCTTGTCATTTTTTTTCTTTTCTTTTTTTTCTTTGAATAAATGTCATTTTTTGAGGCAAAAAAAAAAAAAAGCAAGTCATAGGCTCATAATTAATTTCAGGTGGGCGGCAAAGTGTAACCCCCTCATATGCTCTAAAGAAGAGACCTGGAAATATAGGTGGGCACCAATAATGTCTACCACTGCTATCTTACCTGGCCCCTACCCGATTTTGGAGTGTCTGCCAGTTCAGGTAACAACCAAAATCACCCTCCACACACGCACACACAAACACACATTTCCAACTGCCCCCTTAGGAACCTACTAATAAGATGCTATAAAATAATATTTATTTACAGTCAAAGATGATCATAATACACCAATTCAGAAAACAGCAAGTCATAGACACTTAGCAGCTTAACACAGTGACAGTTTATTATGTCACAGTTTCTGGGAGTCAGGAATTTGAGAGTGGCTCAGCTGGTCAGTTCTGGTTCAGAATGTCTCATGAAGTCACAGTCAGATATTTTGGGGATTGCAAGGGCATCGGAAGCCTTCACTGGGGCTGGAGCATCTGCTCCAAGGTGACTCAGTCACATGGCTGGTAAGTTGGTATATAGACTACAATGCCATTTTTTTGTAAAAAGAAAAACGGTATGGATATTATATTATGTTATATATTTTTATAATGGTAGCCAACCACCAACAGAGCCCCTAATATCCTTGCCTCATCACCCTTGAGTAGTTTTCTCTCATGTTGCATCAGGGTTGGTCTGTATGACCCATAGAATATGGCAGAAGTGATAAAGTATGACTTTGGGACTATGTCAAAAATGTCATTCCCATTTCTGCTTTGCTCCTCCTTGGATCACTCACTTTGGGGAGAAGCCAGCTGCCATACTGTGAGGACATTCGAGCAGCCTATGAAAACAAAGTTTCACCTGGTCTCCCACCAACAGCTGGCACCAAGGTGCCACCCATATGAGTGCGCCATCTTGGTAGCAGACCATCCAGCCCCAGTCAAGCCTTCAGATGAGACTTGCAGCTCCAGACAACATCTGGCTGCAACTTCAAGAGAGATCCTGACCCACAACTGCCCACATAAGCTGTTCTCAAATTCTTGACCCACAGAAACTGTGAGATAATAGATTTGTATTGCTTAAGCTGCAAGGATTTTGGATAATTTTTGGGATTCTTATTTAGTCATATATGGGAATATATGTGTATATATATTTAGAGAAAATTTTTAGAAGGATAAGATTATAGGATGGGGTATTTATTTTCTCCTGAGTGCTTATGCAGTTTCTCATTTTTCTACGGTGAACACATTACTTGGAATAGAAGAGAAGGCAAGAAGGAAGAAGAAGGGGAGAAGGAGAAGTAGCAGCAGCTGTTGGGTGATGGGGCGACTGTTATAGCTGCTTCAAACACTGCAATAAATCTAGACTGTGCCAGAGAATTAGCATAGCAGCTGCCAGTGTAGGTAACTTGTTAAGGAAGATGGCTGAGCCAAAGGAAGAACTGCCAGTGTCCATCTTGGGCTTTTCCATACATTTAGCTCTGCTCTGAGCTGCTCAGAGGATGTGTTTGGAAGGTACATGGCTGGAGACTGGCCGCCGGGAAGGGGCGGGGGTGTTGCATTTGGAAAACCTCAAGGTTTCTGAGCTGGCAAGATATGTCAGCAAAAAGCCCTCCCTCGCCTGTCTAGACAAAAGTTTGATTTTGAATCAAAAAAGGGAACGTTTGCAAGTAGGAAAGCAGTTTAAGCATTTTTTTTCTCCTTTGAAAATAACCATGAATTTTTAACCATCAACCCTAAAGAGAGACAGTGAGACTCCAACTGTGACACCAGGGATTTTAGTATTGCCCACTCCCCTGGATGGATTGTGAGATGGGGCCATTTCGGAGACTGGACATTGACTCCTGGAGCTGAAGAGAGAGGTTTAACAAGGCCCCAGGGCATCCAGGAGAAGAGACAGGTTTCCATTGCGAACATCTGAGGCTCGGGAATCAGCGTTTCTCAAGCAGCCTGAGAAAATGATCAATTTGGCTGCTGACAAGAGGGAAATCAGTGTGCTAGGTTTTGCTGACCTTGGGGGAAGAAATCCACGTTGGTTCACCTGGCCCGGATAGTAAGGGCTCCTGTGGGCTGCTGTCTGAAACCACAGTTCAAGCTCAGTCTGAGGGTTAGAGAGAAGGTCTGCTTGGAAGGGATTCCTCCTGAACATTCCTTTGCCCCATAGACTTGACTCAGCTTTGGGCAGAGAAGTTGGGCATTTGAGGCCAAGCCAGGGGGTTGTAAGTGACAGAAATTGGATGGAGGTTTTTTTAGGCAGCGTATATTATAAAGGACTAAGGAAGTCTTAAGGAAACTTAAGATTGGAATGCAGCTGAACTTGTGGAAGGGGTAGAACAGGAAAAGAGGCCCTCAGGGACCCAGGGGTCCCTTTTCTTTACTCCTTGTCTCCGTCTCTCTCTACAGGCTGGCTTCATTCCTCTCCCTTTAACTGGAAACAGATTCCAGATGCTTCTACTGCATCTTGGGCCACACCACAGCACTCAGGGGAGCATGTCATTGGTTCAACCACTAGAAGAGAAGGAGGCAACATGCATGTGAGTGTGTGTGTGTGTGTGTGTGTGTGTGTGTGTATGCGTGCCTTTTAATTCCTCTCTCTCAACTCCAAATTATCAGGGAAGGAGCTCTGATTGGCACATCTTGGGTAAGGTAACCACCTCGGTCTAAACAGGATGACCAATGAGTACAGACTTACCATAAATACCCTACAGGCATAAAAAAACCATCAGGACCCTTAGCTAGGAGTGAGGGAATCATGATAAGCTGGGAATACATTCCACAAGGATTCAGCTACTCTATAAAAGGGACTCATGCCCTAGTATGGAGGGCTCTGAATGATCATTCTCACTCCAAATATTTGTGAATCTGAATCTACGTGCCTTTCTTTGATGCCTCTCCCTAGTATTTCTCATGGCACAAGATTTATTTTTATTTTCTGTACATCTTTTATTCCTAAGCCTTATTCTGAGCAATAATACCAATGAAATCACAAGTTTAACGTGGTAAGAGGCAAAATTAGGCAGAGGTCTAGAGTCAGACAGACTGGGTTTGAATCCCTGCTCTGCCACATTGTAGCTGTGTGACTTTGGGCAAGTTGTTTAACCTCTCTGTACCTATGTTTCTTTAATTGTCTAATAGTTTAACTGGTGTTATAGTAGTAGTTGTGTTATAGAGATGCTTCAAGAATTAAACTCAGATATACTTACTACAGTGCCTGGCACAAGATAACTTTTAGTTACTAAGAGCTAGCATTGTAATCATTATCATTTTGTGTTTACTATATACTTTATCATATAAATAAAATAAATGTAAACACTCAGAAAATTTACAAATGACCATCTATGTGGTAGATCTGGTAAGAAAATGATTCCTAACATAAATTCTCCCTAGTAGTGTTCTCCACTGCTTAACAATAAAACTTTGTATAAAGCAAAGGATCAAGGTCTCTAAATGAGGACATGATGGAACAAAAGGATAGGATAAGAAGTAGATGGCATAACAGAAGGGCATTGCAGGGTCAGATGGGAAGGCAGTAAGGGTCATATCAAGGGCACAGGCTTAGGAATAAGACCAACTTAAAATCAACAAATGTTGGTGAGGATGTGGAGAAAAGGCCACCCTTGTACACCATTGGTGGGAATGTAAATTGGTGCAGCCACTGTGGAGAACAGTATGGAGGTTCTTTAAAAAACCAAAAATAGTGCTACCATATGACCCAGCAATTCCACTCCTGAGTATATATCCGAAAAAAACAAAAACACTAATTCAAAAAGATACATGCACCCCGATGTTCATAGTAGCATTATTTACAATTGCCAAGATACAGAAGCAAACTAAGTGTCCATCAACAGCTGAATGGATAAAAAAGATGTGGTATATATGTTACCAACCAGGGGTTTTGTTCTCCTTGATCAATAGAAATTGATCAGAGGCCAGACAAGAAATTCAGGCAGGGCTTTATTGGGGCCCCCGCTATAGCAGGGGGGGAGCGAGAACAAACGACATGTTCCCTTGCTTCCCCGCTCCCCCTCCCCGAGGCGGGGTGAGCTTGTTTCTTTTTTTTTTTTTTAATAAATTTATTTATTTTATTTATTTATTTTTGGCTGCGTTGGGCCTTCATTGCAGCTTTGCGGTGTGCAGGCTTCTCATTGCAGTGGCTTCTCTTGTTGCGGAGCATGGGTTCTAGGCGCGCGGGCTTCAGTAGTTGTAGCTCTCAGTTTCCAGAGCGCAGGCTCAGTAGCTGTGGCGCACGGGCTTAGTTGCTCCGCAGCATGTGGGATCTTCCCGGACCAGGGCTCGAACCCGTGTCCCCTGTATTGGCAGATGGATTCTTAACCACTGCGCCACCAGGGAAGTCCCGAGCTTGTTCCTTATATGGGGTGAAGGTAGGGGTGTGTCCAGGGGTCGGGACACAGTGGTGGCTTAGGTGTTTTGCCCACCCCTTAGGTGGTGCTGTGTGCAGGGGGCATGCTCAGCGCCCTGCTTTCGCTCCCGACCCCCTGCTTTTGCTCCAGGCTCTTTAAAAGTGGCAGTTGGGTTTTGTGGTCTCTGTGTATCTTTTGTCCAGAATTTGCCCCAACTGTGCATGCAAGCAGTTATTTTTGGTCCTGTACAGTTTCTTTGTATTTTGTTGCTCAAGGAGAGGTGTGTCCAGGTGCAAGAATTGCAGCAGAGGGGCCCAGGTCCCAGCCTGTCTCATATATACATACAGTGGAATAGTACTCAGCCGTAAGAAAATAACAAAATGGTGCCATTTTCAGCAACATGGATGGACTTGGAGGGCATTATGCTAAGTGAAATAAGTCAGACAGAGAAGGAAAAATACTGTATGATATCACTTATATGTGGAATCTAAAAAATACTACAAACTAGTGAATATAACAAAAAAGAAGCAGACTCACAGATACAGAGAACAACTAGTGGTTACCAGTGGGGAGGGAGGGGAGAGAGAATGTAGGTGGGGGAGTGGGAGGTACGAACTATTGGGTGTAAGGGAGGCTGCAAGGATGTATTTTACAATACCAGGAATATAGCCAATATTTTGTAATAAATGTGAAGGAACTGTAACCTTTAAAAATTGTATAAAAATTTTTTTAAAATAAATACAATGAAGGCAAAAATTAGTTAATTAATAAAATCAAATAAAGCAAAAGCACACGTCCATAAAATCATTTTGAACAAGTAATTCAGCCCTTCTATATCGTAGTTTTCTCAACTGTAACGTGGGGATTTTTATAATGCTTCTCTGTTGTTTGTCAATATGTCACTCACCCTTCTGGAAAGCAGTACTCTGAATTTAGTTGGGAAACATCCCTTTCCGATTCTCACCCACGTGGTTTGGGTGGGGTGGGCCTTCTCCACACCTTGGCTACAAGAATAGGCCCTGATTAGACTAAACTGATTGTCACAGTGATCGAGTTGGTGATGACACATCACCTTCTCTCTGAAAGACAATGAGATATAATGAGACTTTTGCCGATGCTTCTGGGAAAGAGACTCTTGCTTTGCCTCTCTGGGGTTCAAAGCTGGGAGGAAGTAAAGATTGGAGTGGTTACAGCCATCTTGTGACCTTGAAAGAGACCCTGTATGAGAAAAGTGCCAACACAGGGGAGGTGGAATCAGCGAGGCCCAACAAGTGGGTCCTGGACCCAGGCATTCCCGAAGCTGGTTACCCCAGGACTATTCAATTCCAGAAGCCAATAATAATGATCATTTGCAACTACGCCTTTTTGGCACAAGGCGACCACAGTTGGGTTCTCCAGCCTCACAACCAGAACAGTCCTAACTGCTGCTCTGACGTACAGGATTAAATGAGATGGTAAGGCTCAGAAAATACTTAACACAGAGTAAGGCTCGTACACACAGAGTTATTATATTTTCAGTGTGACTGGGGGGAAATCTTTCATGGAGTGCCATACAAAATGGCATGCCAGCCAGATCCTAAAGCCTCCCCTCCCTTCTAAAACCAGCATTTTTCAGCCTGCCTAAGAGTCACACAGACAGCAGCACACCAGCCGGGTGCCCTGCTAAGCTAATTAGCCCAGCGACACAGGCGTTACGTGGACTTGCCGGAGATGATGTTTTGCAAATTTGGGGTGAAATATTTAATTAATCAAAGCTGCTCAGCCAGTTGTCACACCGAGTCAGTGTGCGCTTGGGCGAGGGCTGGGCCTCCGTGGAAGGATGCCCGGGCGGACTTCTCCTCAGCCTTCCATCGCCTTCACCACGGAAACCGACTGAACGGCATCGGCCACGCTGGTGAGTTTAGAGCACTTGCTCCTGGCACCTGACATTTCACAGCTCCAGGGTGTCTAGGGTGCCCAGGGGCAGGTCGCCATGTGTCCCCGGCGTCTCTACAGCACCGTGCCAGAGCAGCTGAGATTACACGGTTTGAGGAGTAGACATTCCCACTGGGGGACCAGGTCAGGGGAGAGGAGACCAATGCTTTACATATGTGAGTGTGCATGCGTGCGTGTGCATGCGTGAGTGTGCATGTGTGAGCGTGCATGCGTGCGTGTGTGTTTGGTAGTTTATCCATAAAATATTTCAGGAGAGACACTCATTGCCTCCAAGGAGAAAACTAGGGGCAGAGAATCCCGAAATACTTTTTTTCTGTTTCCAACATATTAAGTGACAAAGCCAGTTACAAAAATGCATGTCAAATATTTTGATAAAAATGTATATCAAAAATAACAATATAATATTTTACATAAAATTTTACCCATGCCATACATATTTTTAACCACAATAATGTATATTTTAAAATGTAGTTTATTTCTGATATTATGCATTTTTAAGTAGGTAACATACTTGCATGTTCCAACATTTTTAAAAATAATTACAAGTACAGCTATACAACTTAATGTGTTTTTACACACGTACACATTTTTTCCGTCCTCACAACAACCCTATGAGCTACATACTGTTATCCCATCCATTTTACTGATGAAGGAACAGAGACACAGAGAGGTTAAGTTATGTGCCCACAGACACACAGCCAGTGAGCAGCAAACTGGAGCAACGTGCCTTGGAATCTGAGCACTTAAGCTCTAGGCGGGGCTGCGTCTCACTGCCTCTGGGTCCTGTTTCAGTGTTCAGATTATAAAAGTATATGCTCACTGGGGAAAAAAACTCAGAAAATACAAAAGAAAGGAAAAGGGATCACCTGAAATTGCACCACCTTAAGGTATTTTGTTATATATTTCTCCAGCCCCATTCTGTATGTATTTATGATTTTACGTAAAAAATGGGATAGTATTTGACATACACTTTTGTAACCTGCTTTGTTACTTACTGGAAATATACTGGAAATATAAAAAAGTATTCAGGTATATACATATTGAATACTACCTAACTAACACACACAAACACACACACACTCTATATGTATTTTTTTCCGGATTTACATAAATGGTAACCTATGCCTTGTTTTTTCTTTTTCTTTCCTTTTCTTCTCTTTCTTCCTTCCTTCTTTCCTTCCTTCCTTCCTTCCTTCCTCCCTTCCTCCCTTCCTCCCTTCCTTTCTTTCTTTCTTTTCTTTCTTTCTTTCTTTCTTTCTTCCTTTCTTCCTTTCTTCCTTTCTTCCTTTCCTTCCTCTCTGTCTCTCTGTCTCTCTCTCTCTCTTTGTTCTACTTATTTTTTCTGCAGCTCACTCCTTATTCATATGGGCAGAGCTTCTCATTCTTTTATAAAACAGCATTGTGTTCCATTGTTTGCTTGTACTCTAATTTATTTTACTAGTCCATACTGGTAAATATTAAGGTTAAATCAAATCTTCACAGAGGAGGTGACATTTGAACTGAGACGTAAAATAAGGCAGAGAGGTGAAGGTCAGGAGAGGAGGGAAAGAAAACAGAGTCAAGATGTAGGAAAGAGCACATGCAAAGGTCCTGAGGCCCATGAAGTAGAGAGAAGTTGTGTGTGGCAGTGGCCCAGAACAAAGCAGGGATACCAGACAGTGTCTGAGGTGGGCAGCAGAGAACAGACCCTGTTGGGCATTGCTAGTTCTGGTGAAAAGTCCCATCTCCATCCTAAGAGCAATGGACACCACTGACAGGCATGCATTTCTGGAAGCTAAATAGAAAAGTCCCACTTCCCCTCCTCTAAGAAGCCCCACCCAGGCCTGAGCTCCCCCACCCCCAATGGTGTGGATTGAATTGGCCAGGAGTCTTGACCCCATGCTCTGTCCCAGGTGGCCTGTCCACTTTCTCCCAGTTAGCCAGAGTCAGAACTCAAGGAACTTCCTCCATCCTGCCCAGGCCCCCTCATTCTGCCCCAGGGCAAGTGTTCTCTGCAGTGTATTGGGAATTTTTGTCATCTCCCACCCAGGAGTGGGTATATAAAGATACAGGGGAGGTGTTAAGCCTTCGGTAATTATCACCTCTGGGGTGGGAGGAGGGAGTCCAGATGGGGTCAAGTGGAGAGTGAGTTTATTTCCCTCCAAATACCCCTGAATTCCATGTTCTCCTTAAGTCCTAAGGCCTAGGCTCAGGGATGTGTGTATATATCCCTCCGTCAGAAGCAAGGGGAATTGGTGCCATTGCTGCCTGATTTCTCAAACAGAGGGCTTCCTGTGGAACCCACAGAAGCAAGTCCGCTTGGGCTAGAATTAGGCTGGGTATGATGGCAATCTCCTCACAATCTAACGACAATTTTCATTTGATTGGACCAGAAAGCCTCCCACTACCACCACTTTTCTGTAAATCAAGAATGCTTTCTCCCAAGCCTCACTTCCAGAATGAGGCATGTTCATGTTTTGATTACGATGTTCCCATTTTATGAGCCTCAGAGTTCCCCTGAAATGCCAAAAAAAGGGCTGAGAGGGAGACAGAAGTGGATCCCAGATTTCAGAAGTATTCTAAGACCTCATGAACCCTATGGGGTCAGAAGGAATTGATATTCTGAACCCAAGCCACATCTCTGAAAAATCTTCTCTTCTAGTCCTTGAATCTCTTTTGCTAAGATGCCAGCAACAAATGTGTAACTGGTCTACCCACCATCCTCCTGGCATTTCCAATTGATTCCATACCTTTGCCAGGGTGCTGGGTTTTTTTCATATAGTCATAATTATCATTGTTGCTGTATGTTTTAGGTTCTTTAAGTGTATCAATTTATTCAACTCTCTCAATAGTTCTATGAAGTAAACCCTATTGTTATTTCCATTTTACAGATGAGAAAATAGACTGATGGAAGAAATTGGGCAGGTTAAACAGCTAATTAGTGGCAGTGCTGGAATTTGAACCTAGGTGGTCTCACCCTACAGCTGCTCTGTCTAATGTGGCAGCCACTAGCCACATGTGGCTAGTACACATTTGAAATACAGCAAGTCCTCATGGAGATGTGCCATGAGTAAAATACACACTGGATTTTGAAGGCTCAGTATGAAAAAGAGAATGTAAAATTTCTCATTCATTTATTTTATGTTGCTTGCATGTTAACATGAGAATACTTTGGACATACTGGGTTCCATAAAAATATATCATCAACATTAATTCATCCTGTTTCTTATTTTTTTTTAAATGTGGCCATTAGAAATTTTAAAATCACATGCACGACTCATGCTTTATTTCTACTAGACTCTAGCGCTGGGCTAGAGTCTTAATCATCAAGCTGTACTGTCTCTCAATGCAAAACATAGCACCCCTCTACCCCTCAGGGCTCAACCATTTCTTTTCCCCTAAAACCAGATGATGACTTGGCCTGCACACCATCTCATTCTCTAGTTCCTGCCTCTCTCCATCTACACCTCCCACTGCCCTTCTCACTGGAGAGGTGTCCCCACCCCAGACTCACCACCCTTGCACTCACTGTCCTGAGCCACTGACCAGGGAGGCCAATGTGCCTCGTTCTCTCTTTCTGCTCTTCTTGTGCATGCTGTTCCTTGACCCAGAACACTGTTCCCCGCCTTCCTTGATTAACTCCCACTTACTCCATTTCTTCAGGGTTGCTTCCTCTGTCCCCCAAGTTTCCCCATAAATACTGTCATGGCATCCTGAGCCTTTCCTTCATGGCACAATCACCGTTTATGATTACATATATGTGGGATTTTATGATTACTGGCTTTATCCATTAGAATTCAATCAGGAGTCAAACATCACACCAGTTATTTTAACAGAGAGAATTTAATATAAAGAATTGCCAACCGGGTTAACTGGAAAGAGGGACACTAACTTATCTCGGGGGTACCAACTGCAAGGAGATGCTACCGCCTCCAGGACTGGCAAATAAAGGGAAAATGTTGGAATTATTAAAACTTAGAAGCTTAGAAGAGACGCCCCACGGAACTGACACTTGGCTGGTGAATCTAAGCTCAGAGAAGGGTCCCTGTGGGGCTGGATCCCTGACCTCTGAGGAAGAGCACTGTCGGTTGGTGTTCTTAAGAGGGATGTGACGAAGCTGGGTCTGCATCCACTGGAAAAAGTGCAAACGGGATCCAGCTGTTGTTACAAGAAGGCCTCATCCCTGCGGGGGGGGGGGGGGGGGGGCGGGGCGCAGTACTGGGTGATTCGCACAGGAGCTGCCAGCGGACAGAAAGGAGCAAGTCCCCTCGCCTTCTCCAGACTCCCTCCGTTGCTCCCCGCTGGCAGAGCCCAAGAGAGGGCCAGGCAAGGCAGAAACGAGGTCTACAGAGTCCCAGCCTCGGGATCCCAGCGCAGGGTATAGAAGGGGGGTGCGGAGCTGAGAGGTAGGCATAACTGGAATGATGGCTGACTTCCTCACCAGCTTGTAACCTCCATGAGAGCAGGGACTGGGCTGAACCATTCTTCTCCCTGCATCTAGAACACAGCGAGTGGAACGTGGGAATCAGGAACAAAGACCTTCGCCTTGGAACTGGGGGCATACGGGAAGTCACTTCCCAGTCCCAAGGCCCATCAAGGGCTTGCTTTGGGGATAGTTTAAGGACGGCTGAAGAAGAGCAAGGAGTTATAGATTCTGTCATTGGCTTAAACATCATAGCCCACAGCTTTCTTATCTATGGTGATGTACATGCCCAACTACATTGACTGTGTTCCCTAAACCTCGGCTAGGGTCATGGGTCTGACTGAGAAGAGGACAGACTACTTTAAATCAAGACTTGATCAGGAATGTGGAGAAGCGTGGGTGCCAGGGCTCATGGTCCATCGTGCCCAATGACATGCACATCTTAGGTGGCCAATAAATACTTGTTGAATAATAAATAGATGGAGGAATGGGTGAATCTATGTGCAGGAATGGATTCATCTAGAGACACTCCAGCCTATTCACAAAATAACAGGACTCCACGTGTAGAGAAAACCTTGGACTGGGTTGAAAGAAATAATGGAGCTCAGCTTCAAGGACTCACGGTAACAGTTTACAGATTGGGAAACTGATCCTCAGATCCCTGGGATTCGTTGGGAAATTCAGCAAGTGGGAGCTCTCATCTTTAGTATCAATATTATTATTTTTCAAATAAACTCTTCATGCCTATTAAGACTATAAAAGTGAGACTTTTAATAATGTAAATATTTAATTCACTGTTGCCCAGTTCAATAAATAATGTAAGAATCATTTATTTTTAACTTCAAATGTTCAAAATTATGCTCATTGATTTTTAACTCGCTCTTTGCTTGTTTTTAAAAATAGATTATGGGGCTTCCCTGGTGGCGCAGTGGTTAGGAATCTGCCTGCCAATGCAGGGGACACGGGTTCGAGCCCTGGTCTGGGAAGATCCCACATGCCGCGGAGCAACTAGGCCCGTGAGCCACAACTACTGATCCTGCACGTCTGGAGCTTGTGCTCCGCAACAAGAGAGGCCGTGACAGTGAGAGGCCCGTGCACCGCGATGAAGAGTGGCCCCCGCTCGCCGCAACTGGAGAAAGCCCTCGCACAGAAACAAAGACCCAACACAGCCAAAAATAAATAAATAAATTAATTAATTAAAAATAAAAATAAAAATAAATTATGTGTCAGAGTGCACATATATATACTTTTGCCATCAGCGGCTCATGATAAGTGACAGTTAAGAAATTACAAATAATCAAGGTTGGGCCTGGAGCTGCTCGTATTAATCCCAGGAATTTGGGGGTGAGTTTTACTTCTCTTCTCACTGGCTCTCTCATGTGGGTGAACCACAGTTAGATTTATCCCGGCAACTCAGAATGTTTGTTACGTGTCCCTAGCAAGTTGGTGACCTCGGACAAACCATGTAACCTCTCAGGGCCTCAGTTTCCCAATTTGTAAACTATTAGCCATCTCCAATGTTTCTTCCAGCCATAAACAACCATTCGAATAATCAGAATCCTCAGCCCCTGATTTATATCAATTAATGGAATCTCACTGTATTCCATAGGTCTTTCTTACTCCTAATGGTGGGGACAAAGTGATTTCAGAGGCTCAGAAATAAGATGTGGGCAGCCTACATGCGCTAATAACAACAGAATTGGACTCACACACAAAGGAAATGAGATTCCAAGAAATGCCCCCATTTATGAAAGGGCAGAAGGAAAAAAGGGAGAAACTTTTCATACTGCTGAGGTTTAAACACTTGAGAACATTACCCAGGCATCGGATATCTCGGGAACCAAGGGAGCTGGCGTCCCACTAGGTTAAAACACATATGGAAAATGTTAAACAGGGAGGCGAGGGAAGTAAGAGTCTACATGAGTTCAGGAGACACCTCGATTTGTTTCTGGGAAAGGAGGAAATTGTCATACATGGCAAACAAGTCGAAAGGTTGAATTAAGCTAAATCCCAATAGAGGAAATCGGCACAGAGTGGGGATGGGTCAGAGTATAATTTTTTCTTTCTTTCTTTCCGTGTGTGTGTGTGTGTGTGTGTGTGTGGTGTTGGGGGAGGGGTGTATTGTTTTCATTCCTTCTCCTCATATTCTTCTATTAGTAAAACTTCTCTGCTCAAGATTCTTAACCAACACACCGTAGAAATTAAAGTATTCTGAGTTCTAATCCTAATGTCACCACCAGCTTGTTGAGTGACTTTCAGCAAATTTCTTAACCCAATATGGACCTCAATTGCCCCTAATGGCATCTGGTGGTGAATTTGCTTATATAGACCTCCTTGGGTGGAGAGCAGGAAGATGGGATTCAAGACCCAAGGTATTCATTGGAGGAGACCTGAGTTATCCACACTTCCATCTGCACATCCCAAAGTTCACTCAATCCCTTGAAGAGAAAGATGCAGCTGGAGCAACCCTTTCTCCACTGTCCACGGGTAAGGATGGCTCTGGATTTTGGATAAAGACAAAGTTGTAGGAGTCTTTCGGATGTGTAACTGAATCTTTTTTTTCTCATTTAGAAGGTACAGAATAAATTTTATCACAGCATTGTCCATAATAGCCAAAGAAATGGAAACAACCTCCACTACAAATCAAAAGGAATCATGAACATGTATATACGAGAACATTGAACAGCCGGTAAAATTCAGGTTTTCGTAGATCTGGTCGCATGGGAAAGTTCTTTTATACACAAGCATAACAAGCAGGACTTAGAACCGTACATAAACTTCGAGTCTAAATTTATAATATATATGCCCATGTATGCAACAATTAGGCACAGATTTAGGGATTGGTAAACTACCCTGGAGGTAATATCCAGTTCAGTGTCTCCCTTTTTTTTGCCTGTGAGCTAAGAATGCTTTTAAAAAAAAAAAAAAAATTTTTTTAATGATTAAGGGGAAAAAAATCAAAAGAAGAAGAATGTTTCAGAGCACATGAAAGTTGTGTGAAATTCAGATTTCAGTGTTCAAAAATCGTTTGATTGGAATGTGGCCACGCTCATTCCTTTATGTGTTACCAACGGCTTTCACACTACAATGGCGCAGCTGAGCAATGCAACAGAGAACGGATGGTGGTAAAGCAGAAAATACTGCTATCTGGCTCTTTACAGAAAAAGTTTGCTGACCCATGCACTAAAGGACAGCTAGGAAGAGTACATACCCAAGAGTTCATTGTGGGATGGCTGGATTGTATAGGCTTTTTGTTTTATTCTTAAAAGTTTCTGGCAATTTCTACCTTTTCCAAACAATGTCTGTTTGATGACTTTGATACTAAACAAAACATGCCCATTTATTAAAACTCTGGCAGATAGTGAAGACCTAAACAGACATTTCTCCAAAGAAGACATACAGAAAAGATGCTCAACATTGCTAATTACTAGAGAAATGCAAATCAAAACTACAATGAGGTATCACCTCACACTGGTCAGAATGGCCATCATCAAAACAGTCTACAAATAACAAATGTTGGAGAAAATGTGGAGAAAAGGGAACCAACCCTCTTACACTGTTGCTGGGAATGTAAATTGGTGCAGCCACTATGGAGAACAGTATGGAGGTTCCTCAAAAAACTAACAGTAGAGCTACCATATGATCCTGCAATCCCACTCCAGGGCATATATCTGGACAAAACTATAATTCAAAAAGATACATGCACCCCTATGTTCATAGCAACACTATTCACAATGGCCAAGATATGGAAGCAACCTAAACGTCCATTGACAGATGAAGTGGATAAAGAAGATGTGAGATATCTATATCTATAGATACAGATATATAGATCTATCTATATATATATAATGGAATATCACTCAGCCGTAAGAAAGAATGAAATGCCATTTGCAGCAACACGGATGGTGGAAGTAGAACACGGAGCCTGCGTATTTGACTCAGACCCTTCTTCCCCCAGATGGCAAGATGGATAGCACTCTGCAGAAGTGGAGGACAAGTTAAAGATCCCTCCTGGTACCCTTGCCAGGGTGTCCAAGAAGGTCATGCCTCCGTTTATCACAGCTGTGCATGCTGTCCTGTCATTTGCCTTTTAAAACTCTATTTAACCATCAGATCACTTTTCCATGTAAGAAGGGGAAAATCCCGGCCACGAATTGCAAGCCATGAGCTGCTGACCAGATGCGCCAGCCTTAGAGTACATGAGCTGCCGGCTTATAATAGTTAACGCGGGCTCCCCTAGAAAAGCCTGTAGTTAATAATATCCCCTTCTCCGCTCCCCAGGGACCCCCTGCTTCCTCCACTCCTGTCTCCAACACCCCCTAGGCATGCTAAGCACAGAGAACCCGGAAAACAGAATGGGCAAAGGCCCACAAGGATGCGTGCCCATTTGGCATCAACACTGAGGTCAAAGGTAGTTGATGTGGCGTGAGAGACAGCAGGAGGGTTTTGGGGCAGATGAGATGGCGGATTGCCGAAAGGGGGCTCAAGGCTCTAATGAGAGATGGAGACAAAGGAGAAACATTCTTTAGGGAGGCGGCATCCGGTGGAGTTAACGTGCTCTGGACCAAGCATCAGACACACCTGGAGCTATTCCCAGCGCTGCTGTTTACAAGTCCCGGGACCACGGGTAAGTCCCTTAATCTCTCAAAACCTCAGTTTCCTCATTTAAAATAATAATATTAATTGCCACTTCCTTGGGCTGTTATAAGAATTAAATCAGAGAATGCAAGGAAAGAGCTTAGCATGGACTTTGGAACATACTAAGCACTCAATAAATAACAGCCATGTTATTATTATCATTCATATTTTTGTCATTATTACTATTATTATTGTGGCATTAGGCTTATTGGTTTGGAGGTGGTTTCAGTGTTTAAGGTTCCTTGTGATTCAAGCGACCAGATGAAAGAGAGAAACTCTGGAAGCTTCTGCAATCCTAGGAGGACGTACGGGTGGTGGAGTAACTGTGGGCTTTCATATCATAAACCCAGGTGATCGGAATCCCAGCTCTACCCTGAGCTAGTCAGTCTCACCTTTCTGGATCTGAGTTTCATCACCTGCAAGATGGTGATCATGGAATTTTCCTCATTGTAGAGATCGCAAAACGAAGAATAAAATTAAAACATCTCTACAAATCACTTACTTTCTTGTGACTCTGCGTGATGGGATTTGTTAAAAAGGTGAATGAGTGAGCTGCATTGCCTGTTGCCCCACCAGTTCCCAGACCTCACTACTTCTCTCATCCGATTCCCACCCTCACCATCACCCCATGCCCACCGCTGCCAAGGTCTTTATGATCTGAAATCATCTTTCACATTCTATCCTGTCTCATCTCTGAAAGGGCTCCATTGTGCTGGAAGGGGCTTACTCTGAGTAGATTTCCTTGCAAAAGTTGCCTGGCCCTGTCGAGGTGCAAATGGGAACCAGATTTCTCTCCTTTAGAAGCTTCCCAAGGTTGCAAACTACTGGGTTGGTCTGCCTTTATATTCTGAATTACTGGGCCAAGCTTTGGCCAACAAAACAATATTCTTCAAGATTAGAGTGAGAACATGGAGAGAAAGGAACTTGACTCGTTGCTGGGATTAGACAGTATGTTCTCCCCTGGAAGAGAGCATCACTGAGCATGCTTTGGGACGCAAGGAAAAGAATATTAAGGTGGCTTAAATGGGAGATTACTTTTCTCATGTAGCAAGAAACCTGACCGAGGCAGTTCCAGGATTGTTACATTAGCTGATGATGGCAGGGATCGGGGCAAGATCCACGATTCTCTTGGCCATCCCCTCATGGTCATGAAATGGCTGCAGCCACTGTTGACATCAAGCCCTCAGAAGATAAAACCCAAAGTGGATAGAAAGGGGGCTGGTGAAAAAGGATTCTCTCCTGGCAAATCTCTTTTTTTAGGCAAGAAAATATTTTCTGGAGCCCTTTGTCAGAGCACCCCCTTACATCTTATTGGCCAGATTTGAGTCACTTGTCCACTCTAGACAATCATGGACCCAGGGAAAGGGGTTGGCTGATATTGACACAGCTCAGTTGTGATCATTCCCTGGGGCTTGGCTCGTTGTCACCTTGAAGGAAACTGGGGTTTTGTTAGCAAAGAAAAAGAAAAGAAATGGCAAGGAGTTCAACTATCTCAGAGAGATGCTCCTTGGGGACCATGTGTGATCATCCTCTTTGTCTGTCCTGCCTCATCTGGCACAAAGTCAGGGCTCCATAAATCTTTGTTAAAAGAATGAATGAAAGGATCCAACCTGGCACTTACCATAACACCTAGTACTTAGTATGTGCTCAGTAAACATTTGTTGAACAAATGAATATGTCTGTCCCAGTGCCTTGAGGAGCACTGAGAATGCTCAGTAATAAATTGCTGAATCAACTATAATACCCAATTCTCGGATTCCTTATTTCTTAAAGAAACTGAAGGACAGCAAGGGCAGGGAAGATGCTATTTATTGAAACACTATTCAGAGAACCAGAGAGATTGTTTTAGACCACCTACTGGCAAACTTTTCCTATAAAGGGCCAGATAGTAAATATTCTAGGCTTTGCAGGCCAGATGGTCTCTGTGGAGACCATTCTACCCTGCCATTGTAGCATGGAAACAGCCACAGACAATACATCCATGAAAGGTCCTGGCCGTGTGTGAATAAAGTGTTATTTGCAAAAAGAAGCAGCAAGCCAGATCTGGCCTGAGGGCAATAGTTGGCCACCTCCTGCCCTTGACCACAAAAGTAGGATCCCAACCTGGAACATAGCCATCAAGCTCTGGGGTGGCAGCAGAAGCCAAGGATGTTTTGGCTGCTCTGTTAGGAACCTCTGAAAAGTAGACCCCCCAAATAGGATTTGATGTGCAAATGATTTATGTAGGGGAAATGCCTGTGAAGGATTAAGGAGAAGAGACAGGAGAGGGTGGGGAGAGCCCTTATACCCGTATGCAGATCTGACACCTTTGAAGGAGAGGGGGAAGGAAGACGGCCTGAGCAGGAAGAGCCTTTTTTTTTTTTTCTTTAAAACCTGATTTTTTTTTTTTTTTAATTTTTGGCTGTGTTGGGTCTTCGTTTCTGTGCGAGGGCTTTCTCTAGTTGTGGCAAGCGGGGGCCACTCTTCATCACGGTGCGTGGGCCTCTCACTATCACGGCCTCTCTTGTTGCGGAGCACAGGCTCCAGACGCACAGG
The DNA here is from genome assembly GCF_028023285.1 of Balaenoptera ricei. NCBI lineage: Eukaryota > Metazoa > Chordata > Mammalia > Artiodactyla > Balaenopteridae > Balaenoptera > Balaenoptera ricei. The sequence continues at coordinate 13,602,667 of NC_082652.1, read as the reverse complement.
CTCAGTAATTGTGGCTCACGGGCCCAGTTGCTCCGCGGCATGTGGGATCTTCCCAGACCAGGGCTCGAACCCGTGTCCCCTGCCTTGGCAGGCAGATTCTCAACCACTGCGCCACCAGGGAAGCCCAGGAAGAGCCTTTGATCACAGTGCAGGTCTGAGGCGGATGGGGAGGCCTTAGGTCAATGTCACCTGTTAGAAGAATCCTGCAGCCTGCAAGTGTGGGCCTGAGGGAATGAACCCATCTGGTCCAGTCACTGGCAGGAAGCAGCCTAAGAGAAACATGGTCTCATTATCAATGCAGTGAAAGATCCAGAAATGTGGTCACTGAGGTTTTTCAGTCAACTATGCTCCCCAGAGCAGAGATCTCATTTCCACCACAACCTCTCCAAGGGCCGCTACTCAGAGAACTCATCAGGAATTACATCCACAGACAGCAGGACACATGGCAAATACTGGCTGCTGTCATCCTTTTCTGCTTGGCACCAGGGGATCAAATGCATAAAGTCCTAGGCATAGTTCTTGGCACTTAGAAAGTGCCCCATATGTGGTTGCCGTTACTATTATTGTTGTTTTAAGAACCTTAACATAGCTTTGGGGTGTCATAGTGTGGAGGAAATCCATCTTCATTCTACAAGACCCTAGAAGAGCGAGAGTCGGATGCTTTCCCTGGAGAGGCCTGATCTCCTTGACATCTAGATGGACCCTTGTTTCCCACACTGTTCTGTGGAACCCTGGTCCACAGGAGGGTAAGGCAGTGGCTATACTGCTAGGCCAAAGGGTTCTGTGCTCAACTAAGTTTGAGAAATGTTTCTTTAAATTCAAACAAGTTCCCTTCCTGCAAACCTTCTCAGAGACTTTGGTCCAAGATTCTGAGAACTGCCCAAGCCTAACTTACGATGGAGCTCTTTTTATCATTCAGCAACTCATGGATCTAACAGAGTGGGCAATCCAGCACAAAAATTACAGGCCCACTGTGAGTCTGTGTGTACAATCCTGGTTGTCTCACTTTGATGAGTTTCCCACACTCTAAAGGAATATTCAGATAATAAGAATGGTTGTGGATGCTTGAGAGTCTTCTAGAGAAGCAGTATTACATCATGGTTTAGAGCATGGGCTGGGGACCAGGCCTACCTGCCTTGGTTTCCTCATCTGTAGAATGGGGTAACAATCATTCCTACCTCCTGAGGTGATTGTAAGCATAAAAGGGACTGTTATTGCATAAAAACATTTGAAACAGGCACTTAGAAAGTTGCACTGAAGTGTCACCTACAGCTGCATGCTAGGCATTTTATAAATGTCACCTGTATTCCCCCAAGAGCTCTTAGAAATTGGCTCAAAATGCTAAACAAAACCAAATTTAACGTGTGTGACTTTGAAAGGGTTTCAGTGAAATTTGGTACCTGAGTTGCGGCAAGATGACTTCCTGGAGGAAAGATTACATGTCACAAAACCACCAGAGTACGTGTTCGCGGCAGGGCTTGACGATTTTCTCCGCGGCCCAGATGCATCGGAAACTCTGCAGGGAAACGTGGAGAGGCCAGAGCCCAAGCCACACTCGGTGACATTCCCCAGAATCTTTTCAAAGTGTCAAAGGATATTGGAACCATGCTAGGGAGCACCGTGTAGTTTTAAACTTTGTGAAAACTGGCCACTTTGGAAACAATTTAGTTCTACTCTGCGTATTAAATCATTTCCCCATTTTATGAGTTTTATAGAAAAATAATAATAAATTATTTCTCCCCAAGGTCCTAGGAGAAATTGTGTTGCAGTATTAGGTTATGATCTCTTGTACGATTTAATAGATATTCAAGGCTGTTTTGTTTTAATACACAAATACAGAGATTTAGTGAAAGGTGTGATGGGACATACATGTTCTGGATCATCGAGGATCAAGCATTGGGGTCCCTTCCAACTAACTCCACAAGCAAAATTATATTTCACTTATAGGAGTCCTTGGGGGACCACTGTACCAGGTGAGTAAATTACTCTGTGGGCACAAGCTGGATATTTAGGGAAGTTCACTGATTGTGGCAGGGGGTATTTTAGTGAATTACAGTCCCAGGAACCTGACGATTGGGGGAGTATCTTTTTCATAATCAACTCTTGCTTTACTCTTTTAATCGAAGGAGCAAGAGCAAGGGGAATCCCACAGAACGCTGCGTGACCCCAAAGTTGATTCTGATGGAATCAGGGAAGTATGTTTCATAAAAAGATACGGGTTTCTACACTGAATTTGCCCTGTAAAACGGAATGGGAAAATGAGACAAGACACAGCAATGGAATGGAAGCAATGCCTACAAGGTGCCAGGTGCCAAGGATTCAAAACACAGTAGTAGGGGCTTCCCTGGTGGCGCAGTGGTTGAGAGTCTGCCTGCCAATGCAGGGTACACGGGTTCGAGCCCTGGTCTGGGAAGATCCCACATGCCGCGGAGCAACTGGGCCCGTGAGCCACAACTACTGAGCCTGCGCGTCTGGAGCCTGTGCTCCGCAACAAGAGAGGCCGTGACAGTGAGAGGCCCGCGCACCGCGATGAAGAGTGGCCCCCGCTCGCCGCAACTAGAGAAAGCTCTCGCACAGAAACGAAGACCCAACACAGCCATAAATAAATAAATAAATAAATTTTTAAAAAATTAAGATATAAAAACACAGTAGTGGACAAAACCTAATGTCTGCCTTCATAGAAGCTGGCAGGCGAGATGTTGGCGTGACCTTCAACACAACTGACGACCAGTGGCTGGTAGACTTCTAAGACAGCCCCACGCTGAGCCCCACCTCCCCTGGTATTCACGACCTCGTGCAGTCCCCTCCCTTTAAGTAAAATGTTTCTAACTAACTAACGGACTAGAGCATCATCGGATACTAAAATAGTGTGAACTTCTGACTATTTATACACATTTGGGATTCGGAGAGAAGGATGGTGATTCCGAGCTGTAAATAAACTTGTAGATAAATAACTGCAGATGAAACAGCTCTCATGAAAAAGCCACCCTTCTCCGAGGTTCTCACTTCTTAAACTCACTTCCTTTACTCACATACACACAGAATCTTGGGTCCCGGGACCCAGCGAGAGAAGGAAGTTCATAACAGTTTCTCTCTCTCGGATCCTGTCTTTATAGCCAGATCAGAAAGTTACTGACCATGAGTATGTCACGTGTTAGTGAGTGCAAACTCAACCATGCTTTGGCCACTGAAAAACCTTTTCCTCTCCTCAAAGGCTGCACCTCCTTCAGGCGCAAGGCAGAGAGAGGTCGGTCTGGACACTGGCTGCCTCAAACCACCTAGCAATGCGTGAGCTGATTTCAGACACCGATACCGAGAACCTGGTACCCAGGGAGTCTGGGAGTGACCAGCCGTCCCAGCACAATGACTTCCAATACAGTCATCTGGTGGGAAAAGAAGGATAAAGTTAGAAGGAAAAAGAGGAAGGATTTGACTGGGGGAGGGGGAGGGCACAACCAGAATCTGGACGAAGAGAGAAAGTAGAGCTAGATGGCAAGAAACTTTCCTCATTGGCCTCAAAACTTCATTACTGGTGTGGCAGTGGTTGTGAGCATGAGGTCTGAGCTGGAAAGACTGGGATAAAATCCTGGACCACTACCTACTGGCTGTGGAATCTTGGATGCGTTCTCTGAACTTTGCAAAGCTTAGTTTCTTTATTTGTAAAATGAGGCTCATGAGAAAACCCACCCCAGAGAGGCTGTGTGGATCGAAGGAGATGGTGTGTTTAAACAGCGCAGAGCAGGTGTGGAGTTAGCATTGTTAGTGATTGCCATGGGCGGCGGGGGTGGGGGGGGGTTAATATGAAAGTGAAAAGGATCAAACAGATCCATCAGTCTCTCCCCACCAACTCTGGATTGCTTTGGAAAGTACGGTATCCATCGGTAGGGCCTCTTTGAAGTCCTGAGATGCTCTGGGCCCGACTGAAGGTGTCTGAGGCACTTTTTTACCACACTTGGAAAGGCAGCATGGTGTAGGCAACACGGAGAGCTGTGGAAGAGGAAGTGTTTCACTCCTTATGGCCTCTCCTGGGCTGGAGTTCAGAGACACATAGTTGGCCACCTTGCCCAAGACTGGGAAATTCAGAAGGCTGTGGGATGACCTTAAGCCAAAAATTGTGCAGAAAAATCCAGGTCAAAATAGGGAAGATCCAATCGGTGTTGAAACCCAGGTACAAAGTCAGGGATTGAAACCAAGAGTCGGCAGAGGTAAGAGGAGACTGAGGAAGAAGGGGAGTGGATCGATCACATCATCAGGGACCCAGGTTCTTTCTGTCTTTCTGCTCTGCCTTTCTCCCAGGGTGGGTTTGTCTTCTTAGGCTGCCCAGCATGGCTCCGAAAGGTCGCTCAGATCCAGGCATCACGGAAAACAACTTCCAGATGTAGAAAACGGTACATCCGTTTCTTGTCTCTCTTTTCAAGAGTGAGATAAAAACATCTCAGGAACTGCTCAGCAGATTTTCCCCTGAATTTTTATTGGTCACAAGCAGATCATATGACCTTGCCTAAACCAACTGAGACAGGCTAGGACCTGGGACCTGGGCCACTTTGCTGCAGTGCTTGCACTTGGACAAACGTCTCCTCCAGCAACGAAATACAAAGAAACTATAAGGGGCTAAAAATAACTGCGTGCATGCACAGTTGGGGCAAATTCTGGACAACAAGATACAAACAGACCAAAAACCCAACTGTCACTTCTGAAGAAGCAGGAACAAAAGCAGGGGGTCGGGAGCAAAATCAGGGTACTGCACATGCCCCCTGCACACAAACCACCAAAGGGGTGGGCAAAACACCTAAGCCACCCCTCCAGCCCTACCCCTGGACCCAGCCCTACCCTCACCCCAGATAAGGAACCAGCTCGCCCCCACTCGGGGAGTGAGCAAGCAAACCTGTTACCTGTTTTCGCTCCCCCTGCAGCTGCAGGAGCCCCAGTAAAGCCTTGCCTGAATTTCTTGTCTGGCCTCTAATCAATTTCTACTGATTGGGGAAGGCCAAGAACAATGGTTGGTAACATAATCACTGGAAAGCAGGAAGGAGCAACCATGATTGGCATAAACCAGACATGATTCAGGGGACCAGCCTCTCATGGGATAGGAGCTGGGGAGCTTTACGTCTTCTTGTGATGCGCATGGCTGACCAAGTGATTCATGAAAAACATTAGAGCTCTATTTCCAAGGCAGAATGGACAGAGTGACTGTTAAGTAGACAGCCAAGAGCATCTTATAACTCCACCCTTATGGTCCCCTCCCTCCTTGCATTTTGTTCTCTAACATTTATTGAAAGCTTGGGTACCAGGAGCCAATGCTAAGCATTCCAAGACATTACCTTGCTTGATCTTCACATCAATTTTAAGAGGTAGGTACCATTTTCAGTCTCATTTACTGCTGAGGAAACGGTGGCTCAAAATGGTGAAGCAACCTTCTTAAGGTCACGCAGTAATAAAGACTCTTGAAATTGACATACAGCTGCAGCAGCCGCTAGCCACACGTGACTCTTTAATTTTGAAGCACTTCGAATTAAAAATCCAAAAGAATGTCTGTATGTGTATAACGGAGTCACTTTGCTGTACAGCAGAGATTGGCACAGCATTGTACATCAACTGTACTTCAATTAAAAAAATAAGAATAAAGGAAAAATCCAGTCCCTCAGTTGCACTAGCCACATTTCAAGTGCTCATTCAATAGTGACATGCCGCCTAGTGGCTGCCATAATATGGTAGCTATAGAACCTTTTCACCATCACAGAAACTTCTGTTGGACAGTGTTGTTCCAGAACCCAAGATCTTAACCACTTCACCAAAACGGTTCCATGAGACTCCCATTGTGGACGGATAGTCTTTGTGGAGGTTTCCAAAACAACGACATCCAAGACAGGAAGATTCCCATCTCTTTCCACACATACACCCTTCAAGAAAAAGTCTCTACCGCAATGTAAGACTCTTAATTCTTTTCTGAGAAATTTCTAAACGACCAACCTAATAGTGGAAGGGAGGGAAACATTGAAAGGCATTTCTCATACCCTGGGTGGGACTTGGAGGAGGAAGAACGAGAAAAACAACAATTCAGTAGTACTCTTTGAACTTGGAGGCACTCAAAGTTGCACTGTGGTTACCCTGTCCCTCCACACCCAGATCCAGCAAAACCCCTGCCAGGTCCACATTCCCGAGTTCGTCCCAAGCTCTCACCCAAACTGCCAATCCACAGCAAATGTGTTTCCCAATTCGTGACAAGAAAACCCTGTGTCAGTACGGGGTGACAACGTGGTATGAGGCACAACACCTGATGGAAACCCCAAATACTCACATTGTTCCACCCTCACAAAAATTCCTCAAGGGCCAGAGTTCATGAGTCAGTTTGTGGTGGTTCATCTGATTTTGAAACACTGGTGAGTTAGAGGACTGGGCATGGTTCTTCCCCAAAGGTGTTGTAACAGCTGTGGAGATACTTATGATAGCACACGAGTCTCTACCTTTGTTCACCTCCCTGCATGATCAGCTGGGTGCCAACTTGGGGTTGCCAGGACTAAACTGCCCTCGAGAAGATGGATAGTGTCCAGGAAGGAATATGTATTTAGGAGACCCAGACCTGGGCTTGATCTCTCCTCTGTCATTCACCTACCCTCCAAAAAAGAAAGGTCACTAATCTTTTAGATCCCATCTCTAAAAAAGGGGCCAATCGTTTAGGGTTATTGTGAGGGTCAGAGGAGGTGACGATTATAAAGTATCCGGCACATAGTAAGACTTCTAATAAATGTTGCTTCCCTCTTCCCTCCAATTACTGGATATTTGCATTAAGAATTTGGATAGAGTTGGGGGTAAATGTAAACAGTATTCTGGACAGGAAACCAGAAATATTACAAATCCTGACAGTAACCCTTTTCTAAAGGGGTATCATCAAGGAACAACGCCAGACAAATGGAAAGCAAAACAGCATTGTGTTATTAACTGGGGCTTTGGTACCAAATCCCCAGGCAGGGCATGAGAGTCACCTGGGCTGGGTCACACCACATGAAAGGCTTCTTTTCTAAGGCTGCTGCAGTCTAAATAGCCTCTGGACAAAGTCAACCTCAACACTAGCTCTCCTTCACCCCATATTGCCTCCCCTGCAAACTGACACCGGACATTTAGGGGTGGGGAGCAGTGTTTAAGAAAAGAGGCTGTAGGTCTGTGTTAACCAATCAGAAAGCCAGAAAAGGGAGGAGAGAAAAAGACAGACAGACACAGAGTCACTATGTCCTGCCGTGGAAACTCCAGCCCTAGAAAATGGAAACTAATCAATATCCCCAAATATCACTGATCAGATCCCAAATTACTCCTGGTGATGTGGGTAGCGTTTCTGGCCATGGATTTCGATTAGGAGCATGGAGGTTAGGAGAAGTCCTGACCTGTACTTAGAAGACTCTAACTGGATAATCCTCCTGGTATGGAGACACCTAAAGATTCATCTTGTAATGATTCCAGGCTGGCTTTACAAAGTCTCTGGGGAGGGAGGTGGTGAAAGTACAGATTCCTGGGTCCAGGCCTGGAGACCATGATCAGCCGGTCCAGAGCAGACCCTGAGAAGAATCTATATTGTGCAGGTTGATGTATCATCAGGTGGGAAAGACTCTTGTGACTGTTGTTTTTTTCATCTAGTGTTGGATCGATCTCCTGGTGACTGGTCTACTTCTCAGGCTGTTTCCATTTTCATTTCCCTCCTTCCTTAGTGAATTCTGCTTCTTCCTTGGATCCAAAGCCCCAACCTCCTCTGAAGAAATCTTTCCCCTCCAACCCACTTGACCTTCAAAGCCACCATTGTGGTCAAAGTGGATTTTAGTTAGGAATGTGTTTTTCCAAGTGACTTTTATTTCTGCCTACATGTCTTTGAGAAGGACTTGCAAAAGTCTGGTAAGAATTTGTCATGGAAAAATCTGCATCTTCAGAGCTCAAAAGTAAGTTGAAGGATCAAAGAATCACAGGTCAAATATGTAGATTCACACACACACACACACACACACACACACACACACAGACAAAAATACAACCAAATGTGGAAAATTCTGGGCACACATACAAGACCCATAGGGACCATGGAAAAGTCAATACATACATTGACCTACATTCCTCTGGACAAGCTGCCCACCCTCCCCCCCGCCCAATGCATCTAGTTCCCTTCCTCGGGGACAGGATAAAACAACAGGCAATCGACATGCAAAGGCCACCCACATAATTTGTCTTAATCCCCATACCTTACTCTCACCCAGTCTTGATCCATCAGCCAATCCTGGCCTTTCATTCTAAATTCCATCTTCAACTACTCTATCCCTGACCACTTCCTCATTCTACTCCCCACCTCCTCAGCCACCTTGATCCTCCTCCAGAGGTGGAGGCCGATTATTAAGTGAATCTCAGGGATGGCATGAGAACATCTACACATCATTCAACTGAAGTCATCTTCAAGGATAGATCTAGGTATAGAAACAGATCATAGGAAACACACACACACCACAGGAACTTCAACCCCCAGTGGGGAACACCATTAGTTCCAGCTGCCAACAGAGACTCACTAAAGTCTCTTTGTCATGTGAGAAGGAATCTGATTGGCCCAACTTTTTTCCTGAGCTTATGCCTGATCCAATCAGCTGCAGCCAGGGAGAGTCACGTGACATCAACATGGCTGCTAAGGATCATCCAGTGGGTGAGAGGGGTTTTCTCAGAAATAAAGATTTATGGGATGAGCGGTCACTCCTAAAGATAGCTGTTACTGCACTTTGGCTATTTTCATTTTTAAAACTCTTCTATAGCACTTTTTACGTGCCAGGCGCTGTTCTAAGTGTTTCCTTCACTCATATCAACCCTTTGAGACAGACTCTATTATCAGCCCATTCTAATGATAAGGAAACTGGGGGACAAAAATATTAAGCAATTTTTCCAAGGTCATACAGCTGATAAATGGCAAAGTTGGGATTGGAAGCCACAATTGGACTCCAGGATTCATGCTTTTAACCACTATGTCTACTATCTCTCAAGTTTAAGTAGAAGGAAACAATGGTCTCCATCTCTCAGCTCCTTAAACCCTTCAGAGATCAAAGTGAAGGAGTTCTCCACAGCCTTAAAAAGTTGTGTGTTGAGCCCAGAGTAAACCACAGGCCTGAAATGGCAAAGGAACCTGTCCCCCCAAACCCATCCCATCTCTTCCCATTCCCCTGTCTTCTAGCAACAGGTTTGGAGAACAGAAATGAAAGTGAGAGATCAAGAAAAATAGAATTCTCAGGCTTCATCTGCAAATTATCAGTAATGGCATCATTCAGAAAACAAAGCACCACAACAAACTACAAATGTAAGAAAATGCCCGAGAGCCATGGAGTTTAATGCTTGACTTCTAACAAGCAGCCAGTCTATAGAGCAACTTGGCATCATGTCCCACTTGCTCCTATTCCAGGGCCCTGAGCCTACACAGGGTACCTCAGGCCTGTCCTCTTCGAGGCAAACCAGCCTTCTCCTTGGGGGACCTCATCCTGTCCTGTGGCTTCAGTTACTTACCAGATGTTGGTGACTCTCCAATCTATCCAGCCCAGATCTCTCTCCTGCCCTGAAGACCAATGAGCCAACTGCCCACTGGCCATCTCCCCTTGGACATGACATAGGCCCTTCAAATACAGCATGCCCAAAACCAACTCTGACTTCTCCTTGCCCAGATCCACCCCTTCTCAATTGGTCCCCACCTCAGGGGGACGGGTACCACCATGTATCCAACAACACAAGTCAGAATCCTAGGAATCATCCTTGACCCCTTCTTCTCCCTCATTGATTCTTCTCACATCCATTCATCAAGTCTTGCTTATTTGGCTTCCTAAATATCCCTGGAATCCTTCTACTTATCTCTATCCTCTTCACTACTTCCCCACTTCAGGCCACCATCTTGCTTGCTTGGATGACCGCTGTGGTCTTCTAGCAACAACAAATGCCTCCCTCCAATCTATATCCCAAGCTGCATTCTTTTAAAATTAAAATCAGATCGTATTTCATCTTTCCTTAAATCTCTTCAAATTTTCCCCATTACTCTTGGAAAAGAAATCTCAAATCCTTAACATGGCCAATAAAGCCTATAAGGTGCCCACCTGCCTCTCCAGACTTATCTTACACTACCCTTCCTTTCACAAGCTATGCTCCACGTGGACTGAATTCTCAATCCTTGAATATGCTCCTGGTAGGCAGCCTCTAAAATGACCCCAATGACCCTTCCTCCAGTGTTCAAGCACATGTATAATCCCTCTCCCTTGAGTATAAGCTGGACTCAGTGACTCACTTCTAATGAAAAGAATATGACAAAAGTGATAGGACATCACTTCCAAGATTAGGTTACAAAAAGATTCTGACATCCATTATATCCTTTCTGTCTCTCTCTCTCTCTGTGTCTCTCTCTCTTTCTCTCTCTCTCTCCAAGCTATTGTAAGTAGCACTATGGAAAGCCTCAAGTGGCAAGAAATTGATACCTCCACTCAACAGTCAGTGGGAACCTCAGGCAAAGCCATACCAGATTCCTAAGCCAGAGATACTGACATAATAAATGCTTGTTATTTTGAGCCATTATATTTTGGAGTAATCTGTTATGCAGCAATGGTTGACTAATAAACCTCTAGAGACTCTCTTATTTCTGAACAACCGCACATGCTGTTCCCAACTGCTGGGTGGCTCCTCCCAGTGCAGACCCATTTCACCTAAATCCAATGCATTCTCAGGTCTCAGGTGAGATGACACTTCCTCCAGGAAGCCTTCTCTGACTTCCCTCATTATAACATTGATCACACCAGACAGAAAGCTCTAGGAGGACAGGCACCATGGCTGTCACATGATTCACTTTGGATCCCCTGTATCCAAAAAAGGACTGGCCATAGAAGATGGGTTGTAAATATCTCCTGAATGAATGAAGGGCCTAGAAAAGCCTCCCCTCTCCATGCTGAGCTGAGTCTTCTCCTTGTGCCCAGCATATGACTCTAAATCACATAGACATTGACTACGTCCTGGGTTTCTAGAAGCCATGCTTTTAATTTACACGGTTATAATACTGAACTCAAATCTGATATTTCCGCTGAGTTTTAACACTTCCTCTTCTCATTCTTTCTCTTTTTTCACCTTCACAATAACCATCAGGGGCATCACTATCCTCATTCTACACATAGGAAAAATGAGACAGAAGGACCTGAGTAAGTTTCCTGGACAACCAAGTGCAAAACTTAAGCCTCGAAACTGGTCTCCAAAGTCTCAGCCTAGGACTTCTCTCGGAAGGAAGGTATCAGATGAACATACACTCTAATTACTAAATAATTTTGCTTTAAAAATGCAGATTGCCTTTCACATATGACTGATGCTTTCACTTCGTCACCCAGGCATCTCGGTAAGCAAATAAACTACAATATGAAATGCTCGGTCTCAAAGGGAAAAAGACTGCAGAATCAAGGAAATAAAGCAAAATCTAATGAAATCAGATCTGGAAAAAAGGAAGTTATAAAAAAAAATCCATAACAAGCAGAACATTTGGAAAGAAATCCACTTCGATGCTTTCAGACACATATTGGTAAGCTTATCAATTGTTAGAAAAAAAAAAATAAAGTAGGCATAAGCAAAATAGGCTAATGAAAAAAGGAACCATTCACAACAGGCTACTTTACAGACCAGTACATCAAATATGAGATTCCAGGCTGGGCTTTATGTCTCTAAGTAGTCACAAGGCACTCATTTTGTGTTTTGGGTTGTTTTTTTTTTTTAACTCCATAAGGATCCTATTTACCATGTGTGAGTAACATTTCTAAAACTACAAAGTTCTGAATTAAAAACAATTCAATGGAAAAAATCACAATAAAACCAGTTGCAGTCTGTACAGTGGAGAAAACGCTTTATAATCGATGACTTTTTCTTCTTCAGTAATTAAACGCCTATGGGTAGCTCACAGACACACCCACCATATGCTGAACTCCACTTTACTGTAGAGAAGATTCTAGAAAAGTTTGCAAAGAGTGAGCTATGACTGTACGTGTGCTTGGTTGGCCCTCACCATAGCTTTTAATTAGTTATCAATTTTTAATTATTAGAGAGTTGACATAAATTCCAGATTTCCAGCATCTGGCCTCACATCCTCACATGGCAAATATCGGCTGGAACTCAGTAAGGGTTTGCCTCTTATCCAGGGCATGTGGTCTTCATATCTTTAGTCTTCATCACCCCCTGTTTCTTCTATGACCAGCCCATTTCTGGCATTTACAGTATTTTCCTGGCCCCTAGAAGCATGGTGTTGGGATCCCTATGCTTAAAAAAAAATGATGGTTGCCATTTTTCTTAAAATTCCACTGGTTAAAACAGAGATTTAGGCAAGTGACCTCTAGGAAAAGGGACTATTTTGAAGGAAAAAAAAAATGCGTTACCAGGAACCCATCAGGCAGCTTTTCTTCTTTCCCTCTCTTCCTAGCCTCTCAATCATGGCACCTCTGCTTCTCTCTGTGTCTCTTTGCCATTTTTCTCCTGTACTGAGGTCACTTTCTTCATAACATCAGTTGTAAATGATCTAAAAGAACCAGCCTGGTCTGGCATCTATTTCGTGGTCTTTCAACTCAGCTTTCCCAGCTCCCCTGGCCCAGTGTCTCATTTTCTCAAATCCAATTTGCCCAAACAGGAATCAAATGGGTGGAGTTATCTATTCAAGTCAGACCAATCAATTAACTGGTCACAGTTGTCAGTCACTCTATGAATCAGGGTGCCCGGGACCCTGCCCTGGTAGCAAGCACAAAATATGGTTTCCCAGAGCATCGAGGATTCTAGGCAAGACACCTTCCCTTCAAGGGCAGGCAGGCTGTGACCCCCCACCATCACTAGAGCCACCACTTCCCCAAACACAATCCGAAGTCTGAAGCAATCTGCCTCTCCGTTCCCATGAGCTGTGGCCCGGCCAGGGCCTGGCGTCCAGAGGGCAGAGCTATGCACAAAGGGATAACGCGCTTCCCTTGGCGGCCGAGCCCTCATCCACATGCACAAGTGGAAGCAGTTAGTTGCTGTAATGAATTTGTAACGCTGCTTCGCTTGTTTCCTCTCGGTGCCGGTTGGCCCTTCGCAGCGGTGTGAATCCACCGGCGGACAGTAATTGGGCTGCTTCTAGCCAATGTGGGCGGTCATGCCCGCTGCATGCTGCACCCAGACAAACCGCTGCACCTCCTCTGAAGCGGCCGTAACAAATTCGCCCGTACCGGCCCGACACTGGGAACTCCACGTTACTTGCCTCTGAGACGGAACAAAGAGAGTCTCTGTTTTCTCTGACTCCTCCCAGCCCCGAGATAGCCAAGAACAGAGTATGATTCTCAGGCTGCAGTTCAGCCTGAAGAAACAAGGAAATCCTCGCAGCATGAGAGGCAGAGGGCTGAGTGGCTAAGTACACAGGACCTGGCTCTCATCCCAGCTCTGCCAGGAAAGTGCTATGTGATCTCCCGCAAGTTGCTTCACCTCTCTGAGCCTCACGTTCTCCATTTGTTACAGATAATAACACCTCCCTGGTTTGTGGAGAAGACAAAGTGAAAAATGTAAGCAACCCCCAGGGCTTGGGTCAACATACAATAAATAGCATTTCACTTTCTCTCCTCTCAAATCCCCTCTTCTGGTATTTGAAAGTGGCCATCAGGAGTTGAACTCACACTTGGGCGTCTTCTCCTGCAAATGTGTGCCATGAGAGATTCAATCCCTCCCCTCTCGCTGGCCCATTAGGCTGTGTCCAGTTTCTGCTCTAACACACAATGCTTCATGCACGTCTCATACGTGTCACTTTTCCTCCACGTGTATTTTTGTTGGATAAATTTCCAGTAGTGCCATCGCTGGGTCCAAGGATTTTCGCTCCTATCTGACAGATGTCACCGGGCTCATTTTAACCCTTTTGGCAGCTGGAGGCCTCCCCTTGGCTCCACCAGTCACCCCGTCACCCTCAGCCTCCTCATCCTCAGAGGGAGGCAGAGGGAAGCCCTGGCTGGCTTCAGGCAGCTGTCACACTTCCTGTCTTTCTGCAGCTGGCAGAAGGCACTTGATGTTTCCACCAGAGACTGGGCCCAAGTGGAGTTCCCATTTTCAGAAGAGAAGAAGACATAAAGTTGGACAACTTCAGTTCAAATACTTGTTGTGCCTCTTGCTGGCTGTGTGACTCTGGGTGAGTTGCTCAACATCTCTGAGTTTTTGTTTCCCCATTATATAAACAGAGCATCAAAATGTGTACATGCAGACTTGTTGAAAGGCTTGGAAATAATAAATATAAAGCACTGAATGCAGTGCCCGACACCCAGGCTATTATCATTTTATCTCTGGTGCCCAGTACTTACTTGAGAATGCTATATTTCTCCCCGCATGCTTCTCTGCTCCTTTCTTTGACATCTGACCAAGAATGCTGAAACAGAGCACTGAGACATGCATGGCCTGGTCCTGCCTTCCAGCTGCAAGCCTCAAGGTCCATTCAAAACCCTTTCAAATAAGACCTTCCACTTGAAGATTCAATAGCTGAGAAGGCTAACTCACTGAGAATCAGAGACAAAGGGGATATCTGTTTGGTTTGGCCTCAGCACAGCTGTCAGGGAGTTTGAGGGCTCTTTTTCTAAAAGCAGGCCTATTATTGTTATTGTTGTTGTTGTTGTTGTTTTGATAGTTGTGATGGCATGGGGGAACCATCCTCACTCACACAGATAAGGGCACAGGGGACCCAGTCTCAACTCAGAAGACCAGTGTCCCCTCTGAGACACTACCATCGGATTGGAACCTGCAGTAGAAATCTGCATCTGACAGTTAGTCCACAACATCAGCAGCTATTTAGTGAGCACCTACTATGGGCCAGGTCTTGTACAAGGGTTCTAAGCATGCAGTGAGCAAAACAGGCAAGAACCTCCCCTGGTGGAGCTTAGAGTCTGGTGTGGGAGCCAGATACTACATCAGGGGTGGGTTTGGTTTTGATTTGAAGCACATAATGGCAAATTGTGATTCCTACTATGAAGAGAACAGACTGTAGTGCTTGAGACCAATAAGAGATGGAGATAGAAAGATTTGGGGGTGCCCAAGGGACTGAAGGAGGTCTTAGAAAGCTGTGTGGCACTGGGCTAAGCCCTCACCTCTCTGAGCCCGTTCCCAGCAATTTAAACAAGGAGGTACATTACCTGTCCCTGCGTTGCTGGGGCATGAAATGTGATCTCCCATGGAAGGGGCCCAGCACAGGTCCCGCCCCACAGTAGCCTCTAAGTGGGGCTAGTTCCTCTGCATTGGTTGATCCCAGGCGTAAGCCTCCAGACTATTTAGCCCTTGGAACATTCCAGCCCATGCTGGACACCTGGGAATAGCAAAAAGAGGCCCAGTTGCCGGCAAGCTCAGGAAGAGGCCTTAGGAATTTAGGAACTTCCCAAGTAGCCTTTCCAGGGTACACCCTGATTTTGGGAAGAGACGCTATCTGCCTCTTCTTCCTAAAATGTTACATCCTAGTGACATGAACATAACAGCCCTGTCTTCATTATTGTATTGTCATTGTCGAGTTTATTGTTGCTATTACTACTACTAATGATAATAATGATGGTGGTGTTTATATTGCAGCCTGTCTGCCCAGTCAGTCTGTTAAGGGCTTCCATGATTTTCTCTACACGCCCAATATCCACCCAATTATCTACCAGAAAGAAAGGGGTTGTCTAAAATCTAATGCAAGAGTCAGCAAGCACTTTATGCAAAGGGCCAGAGTGTAAATATTTTTAGGGTTTGTGGGTCTCTGTCGTGACTGTGTGAAAGCAGCCATTAGGAAATATGTAAACAAGTAGATAGGGCCGTGTTCCAATAAAACTTTATTTATAAAAAGCGGCAGTGGGGGCTGGAGTGAGTTGACGTGCAGGGCATCGTTTGCACCCTCCAGGCCTTAAAAAGTTTCTCATATTACATGCAGGATGTGTAGAGGGTGATGCACTCACAATTACCTTATTTTGAACAACGTATTAGTCTGAAATGACTTAAATCAGTGTTGTTGTGGAAACTTTCATGTCGCTTGTTGCAATCATTTAATAATCTTTGTAGTTCGTGGGTTTCATTCCTTGTTACTACGTATTTTCCAAGTTACCTTAAGCTGTTTATAGATTTAACTTCTTAACTAAAGATTTGTCTGTCTTTCTGAAGGGGTGGTTGTAGAACCGTAGCAAACCATACGGGTATTATGGTGCAACCCATAATGAAAATGAATATTTATTCAATACTAAACCTGCATAGATTTAGTAGATATTCACAAAAATATGATCTCCCAATTACAAGTGTTAGAAATTCTTAATAAACCTTTGTAGATCAGACATAGTAAAGGTAAATCTATAGGACAAATGAAAATCGATTGTCATGGGAAGTAAATGAGTGGGTGGGTACATATGGCTAAGAATAAAATTTCCAGTGATGGCATAAGGTCAACATTTGGAAAAAGGCTGTGTCTCAAACAACATAGGTGAAAATGAAGATGATCTGCTCTGAGCCTCCCTTGTGATACCTGAAAAAAGTATCTCGAGTGAATAGAAAGACACAGGTGGGGTTTGAAGAAAACAGTTTTTTAACTGGGAAGGTTGGGGAGGGAAAGCATCAATTTCTAAATTAATGTATTATTTTAACACAGGAAGTGATTTAAAATGTTGTTTCTATAGCTAAATTAATACAGCAAATGGTAGGAGACATTTGATTATTTCATCTCCATGTCCTTAAAGGCCAGTACATCTGAGCTGTTTAAAAAATGGTAATTTCTCCTTGGGAAAATAGGAGTACACATTATGGGCAGGCAGAACTGGTACCATCTGCTTTGTTTCCAGAGCCTCTGCAGGGCTGGGCTTGGCGCACAGTGGGTAGTAATGAATAAAATGAATCAATGAGAGAGTGAGTGAGAGAATGAATGAATGAACAAATCATTTGAGCACTTCCTGTTAAGTACACCACCTCAAACTCTAGCTACTGAGGAGGTCCACAGCCATTTGGCCAGCTATGGGAAATTCACTTAATCCCCGCCTATGACTCTTCCCTCTCCCAGAATTTAGTATCTTCATCTCTTTCTCAAACAGGAAAGGCCAGGAGAAAGCCAGAGGGTTCCCTCAGCCTTAGAGCTCCTGGATCTCAACTCCCCCAAAGCAGGACAAACCAAGCCAGACACAACCCTGCCCCAAAAAAGGGGGGCAGGGCACGGGCTAGGCAGGAGCAAAAATGGTAGAGGTGGGATTCTGGAAACACTTTCTCCCTGGGAGAAAGAAATCAATGCAACTCAAGGCTTGGACTGTCCTTTCTGCTGCCCGTGGTAACTCTGCATGGAGGCCTGAGAATCTTGTAGGGAAAGAATGATGGGGCAAAGCGAGAGATGGGAGGGGAGGACAAAGGGAGATCTTTGATGGGAAGGCAGCTGGTCCTGGTCAAAGCTACCACTATTGATTGAAGGCCCGCCTGTGCCAGGCACAGTGCCTGGGCTTTACCTGCCTCACCTCACCTGCATCATTAGCCCCATGTGATGGCAGAGGCAAGCTACTGGGCAACACTGCTCAAGATCACAGGGTCAGTAGTTCAGAGAGGAGCAGGAGTGCACCTTCTCTGTCCATCTGCAAAGACTGAGCTTTTAACCACAGAGTTCAAACTGCCTCTACATTCTTGAACTGGTAACCATGACAATGATAAGAAAATCAATAAAAATAACTCACACATAGACTTCCTATAGTCCAGGTTTTACGCACAGAACGAGTCACCATCATTATCCCCATTTTATAGATGAGGAGACTGAGGTACAGAGAGGTTAAGTAACTTGCCCAAGTTAGCTACGGAGTGGCAGAGTCAAGAGCTGGGTGACTAGCTGTCCTGGTTTGCTTGGGACTTATTCCCATTTTAGTACTGAAAGCTGTGTGTCCTAGAAAATCCCTCTGACCAGGGCAAACCAGGTCAGTTGGTCACCCTAACCAGGGACAGGCAGCAAAGGACATGTGCCTAACCAGCTCCTGACCCTGCTCTGGGGAGCAGCATGGTATAACTGTTACAGGCGTGAGCTTAGAAGTCAGGACTAAGATTCAGGTTCAAGTCCAGCCTTTGCTTAGTATAAGCCACAGGGTCTGTACACCTTAGTTTTCCTTATCTGTAAAATGGGAATCGTAGAATCTACTTCATTTTCTGGTTTCAAAGCCCGGGGCTGCACACAGGATGAATGCCCAGCCGTGGATAGATTGTATGGTCACCCCCATCGCTGTAAGACAGTAATAGGTTAGTCCAGAGGGAGTGAGGTGGGAACTGCTCAGGCAGGAAGGTGTGTTAAGAAAGGATTAAACCAAGCATCTGCTGAGGCCGGGTGAGGGGAGCCCGCGTCACCCTCGGGTCACACCAGCTGCTGTCATCTCCCGTCCTGGGCGCCCAGATATCCTGGTGGGGTGAGGAGGCATCTGTGCCGCCCACCCAATCTTGTCTCGGCTTCAGGGTCCAGAGAGAGCTCCTCTGGCTTCCTCCCTCCTCCCTCGGCTATTTGTGGCCCTTGTACTGTGACAGGGGACAGGGAGGTGATGCTGGTCTCTTCCGTCCCACGTTCTATTCCTGAACAGTGGGAATCAGGATGTTCAGCCCATCGAGGCCCCCTAATTTTCTCACCACCCTCTCTGAATCGCAGACTGAAAGCCCTGCCTGGCCTCGGCGCTGCATGAATAACGAGGCCAGGGCTGAACAATGAATGATGTGTTTCTCCGCCTCCCATGCTAATTCGGATTCCAGCCCCAGTGAAGGTCATCATTCAGTCATTCAACAAACACTGAGGGAGGCCCAGTACCCCAGTGAGCCTGTGCTCTGGGGCCAGACTGCTCAAGGTTTGACCGCAGCTCACCAGCTGCCTGCCCTGGTTGTCAAGTTCGTTAGCCTCTCTGTAACCCAGTGTCCCCAACTGGAAATGGGTTCATAATAATCCTCACCACATAGTGTTTTGTCACACCCTTAGAACAACGTCTGGCAAATGGTAGGTGGTCAATAAGTGTTACTTACCATTATTCACAGTATTATTAATGTTAATATTAATATGTCTTACACTTTCATTATATCCTTATTTCTGGGCCATTTTGAAAGTACAGTTGACCCTTGAACAACACAGGGGTTAGGGGCACCAAACCCCCGGGGCAGTCAAAAATTCAAGTATAACTTTGATTCCCCCCGAACTTAACTACTAACAGCCGACTACTGAACAGAAGCCTTACTGATAACATAAACAATGGATTAACACATATTTTGTATGTTATATGTATTCTTACAATAAAGTAAGCTAGAGAAAAGAAAATGTTATTAGGAAAATCATAAGGAAGAGAAAATATATTTACAGTACTGTACTGTATTAATACTCTAAGTTTACATCATCTATTTACAAGATGACTCATTTGTCCATACCTACATCAATATTGTCTTATAGGATACAAAACGCTGTAGGTACTGTATGTATTACTAACACTAGACATCAAAACATGAAAAGATAATGTGAAAAATAAATTTATATTTACTTACAGCTATAACGATTCATGCATTGATAACAAAGCAGCAGCAGTATGATTACTTTGTGGTCACCTAGTGTAAGTCTGTGTCTGTGTGCCTAAGTTTTGATAAATTTTAACTTCATAATAGATTTATATTTTATGGTAGTAAATGATAAAATAGACTGGTATCTGCATATATTTTATGCATTCATGACATACCTAATATTTTCTGAATTTTTCGTTATTTCTAGGCTATGCAGTTCGCCTGCGAGTTTTTTCAAATTGTCACAAATCTCCAAAGTTTTATCCAATATATTTATGGAAAAAAATTTATGTGTAAGTGGACGCGCACAGCTCAAACCTGTGTTGTTCAAGGGTCAGCTGTACAGAGCAGCAACTGAAGAGAAAAGTCTTACAAGGGGCTGAACACTAAGAAACACAACTTTTTCTTGTTAAGGGCCAGCTTCATGGGCGTGTGGGCAATGCAGCCACACAGGGCCCCACACTGAGAAGGACCCCTTGCTTGAGTTTCACTGTCCTGTGGTCTATGTTGAATTGAGTGGTGTACGTGAACTTCAGGAGACAGTGGCGCATGTGCTGAGTTGAATCCTGGGTTCCTGGGCCCCCCACCTGCCGCCATCTCCTGCTACAGATTATGCAGCTGGTACTGCGCCCACCTCCGACTGAGTCACTTTGATGTGCAATTTTGCTAACAGAACCTCTGTCTCTTTTCTCTGTCTTCACAAATACTCCCTTCCATGTAGGAGCAAAGTGGGGAGAGAAAAGAAAAATAAGAGAAAGCAATGAGGAAGGAGGGAAGGAAATCTCACCCTGCCACCCAACTCATCCCACAGCAGCCAAGGTTGGGAAACTGACTCCAACATGGGGGCACCTCGCTTTGCCTCTCTGAGTCTCAGTTTCCTCATCTGTAAAGTGGGTATAATGAGAAAGTCTCCCTTCTGGGCTCCTCAAAGGATTAAGTGAGACAGTGCTGGACTTGATTCTGTGCCTGGCATTGAGGGAGTACTCAGTAAATGGTGTTTCTATAGTAGTAGTAGTAGCAGTAGTAGTGGTAGTAGTTAGTAGTAGTGGTAGTAGTTAGTAGTAGTAATAAGGAGGAGGAGGAGGAGAATGGTAGTTAGGTGGTATCTAGACTTATCGTGGTGATCATTTTGAAATGTACAGACATACTGAATCACTGTGCTGTGCACCAGAAACTAACCTAATGTTGTATGTCAATTACACTGCAAAAACAAACAAACAAAAGAACTCATAGAAAAAGAGATGGAATCAGTGGTTACCAGAGGCAGGGGTAGGTGGGGCAGGAATCGGATGAAGGCAGTCAAAACATACGAACTTCCTAGTGTAAGATAAATAAGTACTAGGGATGTCATGGACAACGTAATTACTATAAGTGACACTTCTGTATGGTACACGTGAAAGCTGTTAAAGAGAGACAGTCCTAAGAGTTTTCATCACAATGAAAAAAAATTTTTTTAATTTCTTTTATATTGTATCTATATGAGATGATGGAGGTTTACTAAACTTATTGTGGTCATCACTTCGTGGTACATGTAAGTCAAATCATTATGCTGTATACCTTAAACTTACACAGTGCTGTATGTCAGTTATATCTCAATAAAACCACACAGAAAGAAGGAGGAGGAGGGGGAGAAGGCAGAAGAAGGGGGAAAGGAGAAGAGTCAGCAGCAGCAAATCTGGTCTCACCAACCGCATAGGCAAGTCCTAGGACCAGATCAAAATTGTCTTCTCTCCAGGCTCCACTTGCAAATTGGTTCTTCTGCCCATGAAGACAAAAAACAACCTTTTTTTGTTGTTATTCTCTAGGTCACTTCCTCTCCTGGGCAGCAGGTCCTTACCCAGAGCTTCCTGCCCCAGTTAGTCTGGGCACTTCCATCCCAAGCTATGCCAATCAAATCCTGGCTTATTATAACACAGACATTCACCAAACCTACATTTGCATCAAATGCCCAGATTGGCTGGTGGCTGTGTTTTACAGTACTGTTTTAATTACTATAAGCAAAAAAGAGATAATGAAAATGTACCTGAACGTATAAATCAAGGAAGGAGATACCCACCCGAGTCAGGCATTGATCTTATGTTTACATAAGAGATTCACTCAGCAAATCCTTTTTTATGGCTGTAGTAAAAGAGGGAAGCTGTACCTCAGCTTCAATGACAGTAAATTCTCAACTAGGAATAAATTTTCATGATCAGTTGACATCTGTCTGGTCAGAGGACCAGAGATCTTTCTCCCGCTCCGATTCTTCTTCTTCCCTCCACAACTCAGAATGAGCTACACTCATATAACCAATTAAAAAAAAAAAAATACATCACTTCTCACTGGAGTGTAAATTGGTTCAACTTTTGGGGAGAGGAATTAGGTAGAGTCGTTCCTGTGAGCGCCAACAATGTCTAAACGTCTCGATCCAATAAATCTGCCTGCAAAGACCTCACCTAAACAAATAATCTGAAATGGGGGCAAAAGTGACTAATTTCACAACATTTATTGTAGTTTTCAGTGTAAAAGGCAACAATGGGATCACTACCAACAAGGTCTTGCTAAGTCAATGTTCTGATTATCTCTTGTTATGTAACCCAAAGCTTAGTGACAACCACAGTTCTTTATTTTGCTGATGAATCTGCCACGTGGGCAGGGCTGGATGGGGATCCCTCCCTTCTGTTCTATTTGCCTGTTCTAACTGGGGTTGACTCAAAAGTGAAGGGCTGGACAGTGTCTCTGTATGTATGGAATTTCCAATATGGTAAACTCATCTTAAATGATGGCTCAGGACTCCAAGGGACAGAAGGTGGAAACTGCCAGTTTCTTAAGGTTTGGGCCAGGAAGTAGGCACAGCACGACTTCTGTTCTCTTCTATGGACCGAAGTCACAGAGCACCATGCCTCTATTCAGGGCCTGGGCCACAGACCCACCTCTTCATGGGAGGTGCATCTAAGAATTTGCAGCCATCTTTCAGCTCCCCAAATCAGTTATGCTATAGTCATGCATGCTGCAATGTTATTGGCATCACTAAAAATGATGTTAAGGAAGAAATTTAAATGTTTGTGCAAGATTGAGGTTAAAAAAAAAACCCGGACAAAAAACTTTATAGACAACTTGATCCAAACACCAAAATGCTATATCTGGTGGTGGCTAGAAAGCTGAGTTGTCTTCTTCTTTACATTTTTTTCTGTTTTCGAAGATTTTCACAGGCCGGGCCCAGCCCATAGACCTGCTCTGTCTGGCTCTCACAGTGATTGTAAGCTTAAGAAAATTCATGTTCAAATCAGCATTCTTCAGCTCTAATGAGGAATTCTGGCCATCTGCAGCCCCAGCTGGCTGGTGGGTTACTGACGACCCCTTAGGCGGGGTGTAGATTTCCTGGTTTACCACGGCCCCTCGCTGGCCTGCTTCCTGAACTTATGATTTCTGCCCGCCTTCTCTGGGCATTTGAGTCTGCAATCCCCCAAACCATATTTCTAACTGAAAATCAACAATAACAGCTTCATAAAACAAATCTAAGGCACAGCACGTTGAGATGATTTGTCTGGAGAGAGGAGAATGGTGCCTGGGATACAGGACACCCATGATTTCCCTACACCTGTGCAAACTGGTCCTTATTCCAGACCTCCTGGACAGGAGCTTCCCTCACGGCTCCCACGTCACACTTGCTCCCCAAGGGCACATCGTAGGTAAGGCATGGTGGTCCACCGGCCACTGAGGGTCCTCAGAAATGAGGCGAAGCGTCAAGAAAGGAGTGGCCAGGAGAGTCTGGGCAGCTGAGGGAAGGGCTAGAGACGTGAGATCGAGAGCAGTATAGACACCGGCATCGGCACTGGAGTAGGTGCCTTGGGTTTGGGAAGAAAGAGACAAAGAACGAAGTCAGTGGTAAAAGGAAAGAGCGTGAAATGACCATTTCATGCTTCCTAGCAAACAAGATAGAGGGCAGCAAACCCTGGCCGCCCCAACTGCTCCCACAGTCGCTAGCAAATTGTCCCTCCGACAGCTGGAAGGAAACTACCCCTCTTTCCGAATTACAATCATGTGAGTATCCACTTCATGATTTTTGCTATATGTGTAAATCACCTGGGCCATTATTCATTTAATATTTTTCTTTAAGTTGATCTAAATGGAATCTTTTTTTAAAAAAAAGAAAACTCAGTTTTATCTTATGCAATTCCCTCTGAGATATCATGGGAATCATGGGTGATGTGCTACACACACACAATGGTGTGCTACAGCTGGCCCGGAAGGTTCACGGAAGCCAGTGTTCAATTTTCAGGGGTTTTGCAAGCCAGCCATGAAACACAGCCATGGTGAAAAATTAAATTATATAAGCTTGCAGTTAAATTCTTTTCAAGATAAGGGTAACAAGTACTCAGAACTCATCGCTTCCTAATTATTTTACTACATTTTACTGTGATCTCCGTTCTTGAGGTTATTTTCACCTGTTGCATCTGTGTGATGGAAATACTGTATTCATTGCATACTCTTGTACATCTTTTTCCAACTCTGTGTTCAGTGACACAATGGCAGCTTGACGGTAGGAGTATTTACACCCTGGAAACTGGCAAATACTCCAGATCAGGGCTCTCTTCCCCTGCAGAGCTGACGGCTGAAGATTCACCGACATACCGCATCTTTGTGTAATTATTCAATACGTATTACGTGTCTAGTGTAATGTGTGATGTAAATATTTCCCCTAATGCACACTGAATCAAACTCAGCTGTAAATTTAGAAGTATATATATTCCTATACTTCCTAAAAGGTCCTGGTGTCCCTCAGTGAGGACGTGGAGCATTTTGACACTCACTGGCCCAACCCAACAGTCATCCATTAGGTAAACTGAGGCCCTCATTGAGTTTGCTGAGACTACACAGTGAGTTCAAGGCCAAATCCAGCTTCTGCCCTACCCCCCACCAGTGCCCCGTCCCTCTGTTCCATGCGGCCTCCCTCCATGGATAGCAGCGAGTCACATCCCCGGCGTACACTGTTCAGAAGCTGCTCGAACAAGAGGGGGCAGCCCGAATGAAGGCGGAAGGGAGGGAGCTGGGGGGCTAAAAGGGTCATTAGAAATTCACACAATTAATTAGACAATGCTGGGGACACAGCCATCTCTAACCCATTGATAAGGACGGCAGGGGGCCTATTCCCCCCCGGGGCCCCTTGCGGGTTACCGCAAGCAAAGCTCAATGGTCCGCCTCCGCCTCAACCCACCCCCTCCCCAAATCCGCTTAAATATTTGATGCAAAATTAAAGCCCGTTCCAACTTTTATGAGCAGCGTAGCAGTGTCTGCTGCCGCTGGGCGCTCACCGCTCCCACCATTTCCCCAGGAGCCCCCCAGCCCACCCCCCATCCTGGGCGGGCTCGTCCTCCATCAAGCCAAGTGCATTAGGACAATTAGCACCAGCCCACTGGCGCCAATTAGCAACCAATAGTGTCTATATTACGGAGAGGGAGCAGCGGGGGCGCCTGTGTCTCCAGCCGGCCTTCACACTCAATTACATTAAGTGGAGGCTCCGAGCTGCGGTCGGTGGGAGGGACAGTTGCTGGAGTAACTGTGTCTCCTCTGTGCTGCAGGTGATCTTCTCCCAGCTCCCTGATCCGGAACTGACTGCTTTTCCTGTCCGCTTACATCAATACCCACTCCTTCAAAAGGCAGGCGTAGGGCAGGCGCGCGGTGGAGGCTGCAGTGTCCAGAGAAGCAGGTCATGGGGCTAAGTCATAGTACGGAACATGCATTCATTCATTCCACAAATATTCGCGGAGGGTCTGCTGTGCACCTGGCGTGCTTCAACAGCTAGGACCAGCTACAGAATTGGCACTGCTCAATGCAAAACGAGAACATGAGATTCACTGTTCAAAAACTATTAGGAACTTTACAGTGATGGCACAGAGCACTAAACCAACTGCGGGGACCTTCCAAGCAGGAGACCTTCTGAGCCCGGGGGCTGTATGCAACAGCACAGCTGTGTGTCCGTGGAGCTAGCCCTATCTGGGTTTGGGGTTATGGTAGTGAACAAACCTGAACAAAAATGCCTGCCTGCCGGGGATCTCACATTCTGATGGAGGGAGACAGTCCTTAAATGGTAAACGAAATGGATTAGTAAATTGGCTAGTTCGTAAGAAGGGAATGAGTGTCGTAGGAAAAAGGAAAAAAAAAATAGAGCATGGTAAGAGGGGTCAGGAGGGCCAAGAGGAGTGGGCAGGGTGCGGGACTAAATGAACACGGGAAGAGGTCTCGCGATGGTGAGATTCAAGCAGAGTCGAAGGAGGTGGGAGAGTGAGCCTTCCAGGCGAGGAAACAGCCAGTATAAAGGCCCTGTGGCGGAGGTGTATTTGTCATTTTCAAACAGAGGCAAAGAGGTCAGGGTGGCTAGAGTGAAGTTAAGGGGGAGAGGAGGAGACAGAGGCCCAAGAATTAAGAGGGAAGAAGGGCCGTTGGGTGAATCAGGGAGGGCCTTGTTGGCCATTATGAAGACCGTGGATTTTACTCAGTGTCTCAGGAAGCCACACTTAAAAGGCTATGAGCAGAGGAGAGAATGCATTAAAAGGATCACTCAGAAAGCTGTGTTGGGACTAGACAGTAGGGAGGAAAACATGGATGTAGGGAGGCCCATCAAAAGTCTACCCCTAGGCTCTGTGGGATCTGTGGTCTCTGTCACATCTACCCAACTCTGCTGCTACAGCGCAAAATCAGCCGTATTTGATGCAGAAACAAATGGGCCTGGCTGTGTTCCAATAAAACTTTATGGACACTGAAATTTGAGTCTCTTATAATCCTTACATGTCGTGAAATATTTTTCTTTTGCTTTCTTCCGCAACCATTACAAAATGTAAAAACCAACCTTAGTTTATAGTGTACCAAAAAAAAAGTAAAAATAAAAAAGGCAGCAAGCCAGATTGGGCCCAGGGACTGTAGTTTATCAACCCCAGATTTCTGAAGTAATCCAGGGGGGGACCAGAGTGGGAATGCGACATGAGGGCATTGGGGAGATTCTGGATATATTTCACCGTACAGCCAATAGGAATTCCTAGAGGTCAACTGCAGCGTGTAAGAAAGAGAGGAAAACCAAAGATGACTCCAAGGTTTGGGGCCTGAGCAACCAGAAGGATAAGATTCAAGATACACGTAAATGGAGACCTTGGAAGGTGATGGTTTGAGAGGGGGGCGGGAAAGGATGGTAATCCTCATAATGCTATTTATTAGTTATTTAATTGGGTGTTTAATATGTGCTCAGCTCTTTAAGAACACCCCTTCACTCCATCCTTCCATTATTCAGTGAATTTGACGCCAGTTATCTCAACCCATTTCACAGACGTGGTAACTGAGTCTCGGAGGAGTGAAAAGTCTTTCTCTAAGATCACCAGCAGGTAAGTTGCAGACACAGGTCTTTCCCACTCAGGAGCCTGCATTCAGCAGTATAACATGACTCTGCCCATACTGCTTTTGAAATCTTATTTGAAGCAAGAAACTTTAACACAGAAAGGAGAAGGCTTCCCAAGCCCACGTGTTGGTTTAAGCTTTAACTTGTTATTGGTTTAGAGGTGTATGTTTCAACAAGCATCTCCCCATCTCTGGGCCTCAATCTCCCCTATCTTTTCATGAAGCTCCAGAACCAGAGACTTTCCCAGGTTCCTTTCTAATATTTGCTGACACCCTGATTACTCAGCTTCTGAGCAAAGCAACCTGGGCAGGGATGGTCCAACAGCCTAAGGAAAGAATTAACTCCCTGTGAAATTACTGGGTATTATTTACGTCTTCACATGGTGTTTTATTATCTGTAAGTGTTTTCTGATCACTTAGAAGCTAATCCCAGGTGGAGGCTAGAGGGCTACAGGAAAGCCTTTGTCAAGTTGAAGCTGGAATCCGAAGGAGCTGGCAGATCAGGGGCAGGGGATGACGTTTGCTGCAAATGCAGTCCTCCCCCCTGCCCGCCTCCAGCAGGCTCCCTCTCACAAGAACTGCCACTGGGTCACCCCCCCCACCCCCCGCCGGCGTGCACCTGATCAGGTGGAAAGATGGATGAATATGAGCAAAACAGCCCCTGCCCTTGGGAAGCGTGCAGTCTGATTAGGAGACGTGATTTACACGCAAGGCCCGAACCAGCCTCTGGGAGCTTATCGATGGCCCAATGCAAAAGGCTGTCACTGAGTCATTCAGTGTGTAACACCCACTCTGTGCCAGGCACTGGAGAGCACGTGGTGGCCAGACCCAAGGTTCCTGCTGGCATGAAACTTTCCACCTAGTAAACTTTCCACCTAGTGCAGTGGGCCGGGGAAGGACACTGGCCTTTCTACCCCAGCCTCCAGCCTGGAAGACTTTGTCCTGGACATAATTTTTTGGACTGTATCCCGTTTGCTGACAGTGAATTTTCTGTGCAATTATTAAAGACTCGAGTGGTGAAGATCTGGGCCTCTGGTCTCCTCCTGCCTGAGTTGGTACATGAGCTGTATCACTTCATCTCTCTGTGCCTCAGTTTCTTCATCTGTCAAATGAGGATAATAATGGCATCTGCCTCATAGGGCTATGGTGAGGGTTAAGTGCGACCATGGGAAGTGCAGAGAACCAATGCCTTGTAATATACAATGTAAATAACCAGGAGCTGTGAGCTTTTAAAAATGGTTGCTGTTCTACACTAAGAGATGGGACGCCTGAAAGATCACAGAGACTAAGTGAATACCGTGACGTCAAAAAGGCAGTGAGGGTGGAAACATGGATAAGAATTTCAGGCTGGAGCCCATGCACACTTGTGCTTCTCAGAGTGTGGCTCCAGATGGGCCCTGGGGGCATGCGTGCTACCCTGCTGATGCCCACTGTACTCTCTCCTGCCCGGGTCCTCTACATTCTCCAACTATGGGATCTGATCTCAGAGCCCTGGACCAACCAGGGACAGGGCAGGCTGAACAGGCACCTCTTCTTCCTTGGAAAACAGCCCCAGATGCCTCTGCCTTTGGCCCAACCCAGGGTGGGAACTTTTCAGCACCTGCCCCAGCCAGAGCCCCAGAGGCTCCAGGCTCATCCCAGCTCCCACTTTCCTATTAATTCTTGGTCGAATTTATCTCCTCCGCACTATATTTTAATTATTCCAAGTCCAGGCTTTTTGTCTGCCTTTGCCTCCTTCCCTTAATGCTCAGCCTGACCTCTCTCCTCCAGTCCTCTCCTCCCTCAGCTGAGCTTCCTGTCTAAATGCAGACCTTTCACTCTGTCTTCAAGCTGAACTCCCACATTCATTCAGCGCACAACAAGCACACACATACATCCCATGTGTGTATCTTCTCTGCACCCATGGGTTTTGCTTGGTCACATGTCTAACTCCCCAAAACCCTGGGAAGCTCTATCATCACCCATTTTACACAAGAGAAAACTGTCACTATAGATTAAGCAACTGAACATATATTCAAACCCAGGTCTTTCCAACTAACTGTGTTGTAATAATTATGAGAAGAAGGAAGAAGAGAATCCCTGTTTTTATTTATGCTTATTAGGTTCCAGGCACTGTTGTACACAGATGCTTTAAAATCATGTCTCAGTTGAATTTCAGAGCAAGCCAATGTGGAGGAGAAAACTGAGGCTCAGAGAAGTTAAGTAACTTGGCCAAGGTCACATTTCCACTTCTGGACAAGTGGTCAGGCACTATCCCCAAGGGCCTCCCACAAAAGGCTATTGGGCCAAGTTGCCCCAGTTGGACAAGGTCTTGGCTAAATATCCATCCCCAAGGGCCCAGGAGAAGGAGCTGAGGGGCAGAGGTGTCCCAATTCAATCCAGTTGAACTTCCATCCTGCCTTCGCAAGGACTCAAGGCTCTAGGGCAAAACGCTGGCCAACTCCTAAAGCCGGGCAAGGACAAAAGAGAACTAATTAAGAATGAAAGCAAGACAGGGTCCCCGAGCGCTGCCCAATAGCGCTACACTCCACTTGTTTCTTTGCAGACATCCCCAGTGGCATCTTCAAGAGACCTGGATGCACCAAAGTAAGACCTTCTTGTCTGCACTGAAGAGGGACCCACCCCGAGGAGGAGCTTATTCAATAGGAATGAACAAATGCACATATTAAAATCAAACATCACCCAACGCTCATCTTCTCAGTTGCTAATGCCCAGTGATTTTAGTTGCTCTGGGATTATTTTCGTGGGCATCAGGAAGACACATTATTGTGGCAAACTGCTGAGCTGAGAAGATGGACTGTGGGCTCGTTCAGTCACCAAATGGCTCATTCATTCATCCTCAAGATAATGGCCAATTCCTTCCTTCTTTCATCCATTCTCAAGACCTATCTTCAAGCCCCCATTCCATTGGGATTTCCGTACAAGTCTAATTTTGTTTTAAAAAAAGAAGAAGACATTTTATTTCCCAGTCTTCCCTGTTCTGGCCAATGAGTGGGTGTGGCTAGTTGAGGCTTTTTTGTCCCTTCATTCTCCGGTCAGCTTAGAAAGCAGATGTAATGTCTGGGGGCACAGCAGCTATTTTGTGATCATGAGGTATTAAGCATGAAGAGAATCAAGCTAAGAATATCACAGATATTGGAGCTACTAAACTAATTCCAGCATCCATCTTTCTCTGGACTTCTTGTTATGTAAGGAAAATAAGCGATTGTTTAAGTCACAGAAGAGTTGAGTTTTCTCATAATTGTAGCCAAATATATTCCTGATATAAGTTCATAAGATATATGAACAAGATGGGCACACCCCTCAGGGAGCTCCTAATCTAGTAAGATGGGATAAGAAAGAAAATAAGAAAGTAACGATAAAAGAAGGTGCCATGTACCTACAGTTCTGCTGTCACCATCCAGAGAAACAGAGTCAAGGACATTTCCTACCCAAACGCTGCTCCTAAGATTCTTCTCATTTCCTTATGCAAAAGCCCCTGCCTCTAATGGAGCTCCCTGCAGCTGAAGCCACACACTGTCCCTGGTCTCATGTACACAGGCACGCCTCTCCTATAGGTACAAACCCCAGAGTTTAGACCACATGCCAGGAAAGAATTTCTAGATTATCACCCATCTTAGGTGGGCTCACACTTTTGATCCATAAGTGCACTTCTCCTGTCACCAGTCCCAATCTAGCCATTTTTTCCCTCCTCTAATGTAATGCCAGAGCAATTTCTCCCATCTGTACTGGCCAGCAAGGATAAGACTTCTTTCCATCTGAACCCCAGGTCTATCCCTCAGTTCCAAGCTACAGTGACCCTCCTTAAAGTCACAGAAAGGAAAAATAATCCCTGTTGCTGATTTGGTGCCCAATAATGAGAAGGAAAATGGTGGGGACTATTTCTATTCCTAAAAATAGTAACCACAGACATTCATTGATCATTGATCACATGACTCAGTCCAGAAGAGCCCTCACACTCCTGATCTCCTCACACTCAGGGAGCCTGGAAGCTCCTGACACGGAGGGGCAATGCTTTTTCTCTCCATACTGTGGACCCAGTGGCTGGCACATACTAAGTACTCAGTAAATATTTATCGAGGGAGTAAATCCTCACCACAACCTAATGAGGTAAGTATGATGTCAATCCCATGTGATGGTGAGGAAACTGAGGCTCAGAGAGGGAAAGGGACTTGCCTAAGGTCACACAGCTGACAGTGGCAGGGCTAAGATTTAAACTGAGATGGCCTGTGCTCTAAATACCACCTCCAGGACTCAGGGCTGTGTTTTGGTCTATTTGGCTGCACCTGGACACGTCCAGTGAAATTTAGGTATGAAAAAGTACAAAGACGGTGACATTAGTTAAGGGCTTTTCTTTTCACTCTGTTGAAACAAAAAGGCTCATTGCTGATTCTCTGCTGCTTTTCGTAAGACAACATCCCAAGCTGCATAGGGAGGGAGCGTGCCACAAAGAAACAGTGATGCTGAAAAAATCGCTTTTTCAGAGCATGAATTGAAAGCAATTATTCAGATTATCAAACCACCCTTCACAATGGATTCTAAGCAGACTTCCTTTAAACAGCAGCCCCCCATCCCTTTGACATATAAATGCATTCACTGATTCATTCATTCAACAAACACTTATCAAGCCTCTATGTATGCCAGGAACTCTTATAGACACTGAAGCCATACCTTTGAACAAAACAGACAAAATTCCTGCCTTCATGGGGCTTATATCCTTCAAGGGGGGAGACTGATAATGTGATAACCTGGGAAATAAGCCCCCTCCAAAGAGATCCACCTCTTAATCCCTGGAAACTGCAACCTTACCTTATATGGAAACGGGGGAGGGGTTTTACAGATATAATTAAGAATCTTGAGATGGGGAGAGTTTCCTGGACTATCTAGGTGGGCTCTGAACACATCAGTTACAAGAGGGAGGCACAGGGATATTTTACACACAGAGATGAGAAAGTGATGTGAAGACAAAGAGAGCTTTGAAAGTGCTGGTCTTGAAGGTTAAGAGCGATGCTGACACAAGCCAAGGAACATCAGAAGCTGAAGAGGCAAGGAAAAAAATCTCCCCTAGATCCTCCAAAGGATGCCCTGCTGACACCTGGATTTTGACCGAGCGATACCGATTTCACATTTCTGACCTCCAGAACCGTGAAAGAATAAATATCTGCTGTTTTAAGCCCCCAGGTTAATGGTAATTTGTTCCAGCAGTTGTAGGAAACTAACACAGATAATTTTTTTAAAAATCTGATAGATTAACAGTACAGTGGCAGTTGCTGTTCAAAGAGGATTCAAAGCACACACACATCTTTCCAGAAGAATCCGCCACGTACAGTGTAGCCTCCTGTGATGGAAAACCCAGGGGCAGCTTCTCAGCCCTAAGGAAAGCCTGGACTTCCTGACTCCACTTTCCTTTACTCCCTGTCAGCATAATCCCAAGGCCACAGTGGAGCCTGGATGGGGCCTTCTGCCTGCATCCTGTTTAAGCCGAGTGACTTCCCTCGCCAATTAGAGGTTTCCCCTTCAGCTGGCCCTGCTTTCCCCACACCTGCCGAGGGAAGCACGTGTCGGCCATCAGACGCCATTTCTGCCACTGTCTCATGTCACCTCATTGTTCCCGAGTTGGCAACCACTCTCCAGAAATCACCCCTTTTGGGAATGTTTGGGAGAGACTGAGCAAAAGATCTACACAGCCCTCTTCTGGGGAAAAAAAATAGCGGTGATCACAGCTACCCTTTATCAGGTGCCAATTTCGTACCCTCGCTGCTCCGGGCGTGGTCCAGGTATCCACGGCACCCACACCCTCCGTCCCCGCTCAGACCTGCCCATTCAAGACCTGTATTTTAACAAGATTCCCAGGTGATTCATATGCTGGGAGGAGTAAGAGCTTACCCAAACCTCTGCCGGAAATAAGGCCAGAGACGGGGGGCGCGCCGCCCGGGTTTCACTGCTCTAGGCGATCGGTAGTTCCCATTTGTCTGGCTGTGGGGAGCCAAGGCCGAGGACGTCTGGGTGTAGCTCATGCTCGATGTCCTAGATCACTGGGGGTCTCTGAGGACCCTCCAGGATCCACTTCCCACTTTTTCCAGTAACGGCCCCTTATTTGAGGATCAAGGCAGGTGTGCCTGTAACACTTGGGGTCTCGGGGTGAAGAGGCCATAAGAATGTGTCTTGCATAGAAAACAATCTTATGGTTACCAAAGGGGGAAGGGGGGTGGATAAATTAGGAACTGGGGATTAACATACACACACTACTATATATAAAATAGCTAAACAACAAGGATCTACTGTATAGCACAGGGAACTATATTCAATATCTTGTGATAACCTGTAATGGAAAAGAATCTGAAAAAGAGTACATATATCTGAATCACTTTGCTGTACACCTGAAACATTGTAAATCAATTATACTTCAATTAAAACAAATTTTTTTAATTAAAAAAAAGAAAGAATGCGTCTTGAAGACCTCTCCTCACAAGGAATGGGGTCCCAGCGTTGCACTCTGACGCCATCTCTGCATTTGCTTGGAGGTCACATTTCCCAGGGGCTGCCCCCAACCAATGACTGGAAGTGGGTGGGACACTAAGGCAGGTTCATTCTGGAAGCCGTGGGACTCCACTGATGGCTCACTGACTTTGGCTGAGGACTTTCCCGTGGCCTTGTCAAACGTCCTTAGACTGCGCAGTGGTCCAGGACTCCTCCACCCAGCCTTCCCTCCCCCCGCCACACCCCACGGCCTCAAGTGCACACACGTGGACTTCCTAGTCTATACATCACACCCCAGCCCCACCCTCACCACCCCCTGAACAACTGCCCCTTGGGTCTACACCAGGAGAATCAGTGTTCTCTGGGAAAATGGACGCAGGAGGAAATCTACACAGACCCTGGAAGACCTGGAACGATTACAGCATGAAATTTTGTTTCTGGAACAAAGGCTTCCCCTTGGCCCCATGGACCTTCCCTCCTATGGGAAGGGGCACAACCCAAAGAGGGACAGAGCAGAGCCCTCTAAAGCATGACGGGGCCCCCATGCCCATTGACATGGGTATCTCCCACCTTCAGTGCGTGAAGCCAGCGTGGGCCTCCATCACCAGCCGTAGGGATGGGCGTGGAACCTAGGTCCTAGCCAGTCAGTCTCCATGTCCACCCCCTGGCCACAGTGATTGGCGCTTAGTGACCAAATACCTAATCAGCTACAGAAAGTCCTGGCTGGGAAAGCTAGGAGAGAAGTCAGAGTTCCTTCCCACTGGGCTTGGGCTTCCTGGGGCACTGACACCATCTTTCTTCAATGAGAAGAAGTCTTGGAGCTGCCAGGGGGGCCTCGTGGAGAATGAAACCAACACAGAGATGGAAAGAAACGGAAGCCACAGAAGCCAGTGCCAACCTGGACCCTTCAGTTGTGCAGCTTCATCAGTCTCTCAGAACAGAGTGATTCCAAACACACATAAATGGTCATGGAGGACAGAGAAGTAGGTGGCTGTTTTCACTCCTTAAAGAAAGAAAACCAAAGCTCCCCAGAGAAGACAGATGTTTGCCAAAGAAGCACATGAAAAGATGCTCATCATTACTATTCCTGGGGAAAGTCAAATTAAAACCCCAGTGAAATGCCCCTGCACACCTACCAGAAAGACCAAATTAGAAAAAAAAAAGGAGAAGCTGGTAATATCAAGCCGTGGTGAGGATGTGGGACAGTTGGAATTCTCCTACATGGGTGATCAGAATGCAAAATGACACAGCCACTTGGGAAAACAATTGGGCAGTATCTTAGGCAGTTACACATACTTTTATCATGTAACCTAGTAATGTAACTCTTAGGTACTAACTGAGGAGAAATAAAACAGATGTCCACACAAAGACCACAAACGCGTGTACGTGAACGTTCATAGCAGTATCATTCATAATCACCCAAAACCGGAACCAGCCCAAATGTCCCCCAACTGATGAATGAATACACAAAAAGTGGAATTTCTATGCAATGGAATATTACGCAACCATAAACAGGAAAAAAACCACTGATACACACAACAACATGGGTAAACCTCAAAAGCCTTATGGAAAGTGAAAGAAACAGGGAACAAAAGGCTACATGCTGAATAATTTCCTTTCTGTGGCATTCTGGAAGAAGTGAAACTATAGAGACAGAAATCAGATCAGTGATTGTCAGGGGCTTGGAGCCTGAGGTGGAGGTAGAAGCACAAAGGAACTTTGGGGGTGATGGGTGCTTTCTATATCTTGACTGCAGTGGTTACATGATCATAAATATTTGTTAGGACTCATCAAACTTATCAGTGAACTTATGGATGAAAAGGTGTATTTTACTGGATGTAAATTAAACCTCAATAAGCCTGACTTTTTTTTTTTTTTTAATATTCCTGCATTTTATTTATTTATTTTTGGCTGTGTTGGGTCTTTGTTTCTGTGTGAGGGCTTTCTCTAGTTGTGGCAAGCGGGGGCCACTCTTCATCGCAGTGCGCGGGCCTCTCACTCTTGCGGCCTCTCTTGTTGCGGAGCACAGGCTCCAGTCGCGCAGGCTCAGTAGTTGTGGCTCACGGGCCCAGCTGCTCCGCGGCATGTGGGATCTTCCCAGACCAGGGCTCGAACCCGTGTCCCCTGCATTGGCAGGCAGATTCTCAACCACTGCGCCACCAGGGAAGCCCAAGCCTGACTTTTAAAAAAAAAGATAAATCAAATGAATCCCACGGTGCTCATCATGTGTTCTAAGCCCTTTTCCAGGACTAACTCTTTGAACCCTCACAAGAATCTTGTAAGGCATGTAACTAGTATTATCACCATTTTACAGATGAAGAAAATGAGACACAGAGAGGTTGAGTAACCTGGCCAAAGTCCCCCAGCGAGTAACTGGCAGGCCTGAAACTCAATCCCAAGAAGTACAGACTCAACCTCATGCTCTTAAGCACTGTGCCATGTTTGTAAACGGGGGACATGGATGCCGAATCATTTGCTACGTGCATCGGGAAGGCAGGGGGCTGGGGGGGAAATGAGCATAAATGGGATAGGACCTTGTTCCAGCCCCAAAGATGATTTCCCCACAGTTGCTGCTCCAATTCTTCTGGCTCATTCCTCAAGGCCAACCAACTCCCTCTGGGCCCCTAACTAGAAAGCCAGAATGATTCTGTGAGAGAAAATGACTCCTTCCTGAAAGCACTTGGTGGATTTCCCCCGACACATTTTGTCGGCACTCAGGACGCCCGTGACAGCTTCTCCTGAAATACTTCCCAGGTGAACTCGCTGGCAGCCCCAGCCGGCGGGGCCGCTCATGATCCCCCTTCCCACGCAGTGGAAATACCTGTTGACAAGGCTTTCATTCTTCCAAGGCTCAGAACCAACCTCTCCCCACCTCGTGAGATCAAATGCAGAAGGGGCTTACGGAAGGTCACTGGATGGTGTTAAAAGCCCATTTCTCCTCCTCTCACCAATGTGAGTTGCAAGGTGGCGACGGGAGGGGAAACATGAAGAGCGACGTTCTCCCAGGTGCTGTCTCCATTCGGTGGGCCAGAAGCAGAGGGCGTTCCAAACAGCAGGACAAAGTCACGGGGCGCCGCCCACCCAGGCTCTGGGCCTGATGCGTGGGAGCAGGGAATATATTGTCCGGGTCTGGCTTCCAACTCTGGAGCTTTGTGAAGGGGTTGCTAATGTCTGTGCTGAAATGTTCCTCCCAGCTCAGCTGGAAAGACATGCCAGACTCCACACAAAGTCTCCCCCAGGAAGCAGCGGGGACCCAGCTTCCAGGGGCCCTAGAATGACAAGAGTGAGAACACCTGCTGAAACAGGGAAAATGCTGGACAACTTGGCAAGGAGATTTGTTGACTCTGCCCTGGGTTTTGTCTATTGTAAGGCTGTTAAAGCAGGATTTGAGCCCAGGGGTATGGAGGAGTTGGGAGTCATAGTCTTAATGCCATTTTGGACTTTGTTCACAAACTTTGTTTTTATCATTCCTTTGTTTCCACTCTTTCCTTACTATCATAGCAAACGGGTTTCATGTTGAGGGCCACATCTAAGTGGTTGGTTGTGACTGCTTTATGTTAAGAAGGATTCTGGGCTAGTCACGGACTCAGTGAAAAAAAACAGTATTGTGATCCATTAGTGATGTCTGCCGTGGGTGAGGCAAGGGGGAATACTGCAGGCACGCCACATATTTTCCATCCCTGTTATATACAAGAAGGACACAGCAATAGGAGGGAGACTCCAGGGAAAAAATTGTCAAAGATAAATGCAATTTGGTTCACTGGAAACCACCAGATATCTTTTAGAAACTGCACATGAGAAGCAGAGCTGCAGCTACTGTCTTTAGCTCAAGCCCAGAGAGTTAGGAAACACTTAACATCTGCAAAGCACACGGTTTTCTTCTGAGATGGACACAGTTTCTTCTGCATAAAGATATCATTATTGTGCTCTGTGGTCCTGCTACCCTGGCCACCACTGATTCATCGAAGGCACCAGTTTTTGTAAATAAAATTTTATCGAAACACAATGGGACTCATTTGTTGATGTGGTGTCTCTGAATGCTTTTGCACTCCAACAATGGAGCACAATAGCTGTGACAGAGACCGTATGTCCCACAAAGCTTAAAATATTTACTATCTTGTACTTTACAGAAAGTCTGCTGGCCCCTGGATTAAAGAATTGCCACTCAAGCCAAAAGCAATTGAGAAAAGTCCGTTCCTAATAGGAGTCTGCCGTTTATGAGTCATCTTTGAGACAGATTCTGCCCTATAAAGGTGCGCCATATTGGCTGATGACAATTATCCCAATTGGATTCTCTCTGTCTCTGCCTCTCTCTTCCCCTTTCTGTCTCTCTGTCTCTCTCTCTCTCTCTCACACACACACACATGCATACATACAGTATGAATGGGAGGTGCAGAGGAAATAGAGGTTACTGGGACTACTGCTAGATCCAGAACGGAAATGAATCATTGGTTGAGTTCTCCAGGAGGCCTACTCCCTATCCTGGTCTTAGAAGTACTGAGATACCAGTGTGTTCATGGCTACTCAACTCTCTGTGTTTTCGCACTTCCCTGCATTTCTCTAAAATAAACCCTCATAACCTAAGGGGAGGAGGGTCATGAGATTTCACCTCATACCACCTCTGGTAGCATCTGACTAATTCATTGTCTTAAGAAACTGGACTCTGAAGGAAAGAGTAGCATGATAGATTAGTGATGTCTGCCACGGCAATGGAAGGAGAGATAACAGCGTGCATTATATATTTGACAACTAGGGCTTCAGTTTCTTCATATCAAAGAAGGATATGTTTCTTCTTTGCCAACAGTCGACCCACCTGCTCACCACCTTCTCTCATCTTCTTTGGAAGTTACAGTTTGTAACACATCGTTCTTTTTTTTTTTTTTTTTTAACATCTTTATTGGAGTATAATTGCTTTACAATGGTGTGTTACTTTCTGCTTTATAACAAAGTGAATCAACTATACGTATACATATATCCCCATATCTCCTCCCTCTTGCGTCTCCCTCCCACCCTCCCTATCCCACCCCTCTAGGTGGTCCCAAAGCACCGAGCTGATCTCCCTGTGCTATGTGTAACACATCATTCTGTTCTTGATTATACACTCTTGTGCGATTCTCTCGCAGTCATTTCATGTGCCATTTTTATTTCCTCCACCAAATGACAGACAGCTCAAAAACATGATATTGCTCTTATTTTGAAAAGACTCTTAGCAGCAGGCACCCTACTAGGCACGTAGAACTCACTTCATGGCTCTATGGAGCCTATAATTGGAGCACTGGGGCCCCGCCCTTCCACTTAGAAGTCTAATTCTCCACATACTCATATCAACTTAGAGGAAGACTTTCCTTCTAGCTGGTCTAACTGTTTCCTTTAACTCCTCAAGCCCCTTTTCTTGCTCAACCCACCGTGGAGGTGCAATGGAGGATCTCTGCCCCATGAGTCCGGCTGGCTTGGCTGGGGGCCACATGACTGCAGAGTCCCTGTTTTTACAGGGCCCAGTGACCATCCACGAGAAGCTGAAATTACACTTTGTTTCCAAGTTCTAATCCAGATGTGTGTCTGCTTCCTTCCTGGCCTCTCCTCACCTCTAAGCTTACCTCACTAGCCAGCCCTTCCCCCACCCGGTCAGTGACCTTTCCCTCTAAAACACGACTTGCGGGGGACCCCGTAGAACAAAGGAGGGCCATACTGGCTGGTGAAAAGAACTCCAAGCCCCCTCACACCTCTTGGTCTCCAGATCCCAATAAGGTTACGTTAACTTAAATACCCACACATTTCTGGCTCACGGCCCCTACCTGTGAGATTGCTGACCCTCAGAATCAGCCCCCAAGCCACTGTCTTCCCCAGTCACTGCTCTGAGACCCCAGGAGGAGGCCTCATCTGCCAAGTTGATTCACCGTCTTCTCTGTCCCTGCCCTTTGTCGCCTGGACCCCAGAGCAGAAAGTCCGGGTCCCCAGCATCAACGAAACCTTCTCCGCCTTCAGATTTTGCTTCCAAACTCCCTCTCCACAGAGCACAGGCAGTAACTTCTCTGAGGAAGGAATGTTTAAGGGAAGGATTTTGAGCCACCCAGAGCTGGATTTCAATCCAGACTGTACTCTCCACCAGCTGCTTAGACATGGGAATGAAACTCTCTGAACTTCGGTTTTCACGTGTTCGAAGTGGACTATTTATATGGGAATAACTAATAGAATGCGTAGGGGTACTAGTCTCCTAGGGCTAGTGCAACAAACTGCCACAAAGGTGGTGGCTTCAAGCAACAGGAGTTTATCCTCTCACAGTTCTGGAGGCCGGACGTCAAGGTGTCGGCAGGGTTGGTTCCTCCTGAGGGCTGTGAGGGAGATGCATGAGTCTCTCCTACATTCTGGTGGCTGCCGGAAATCCTTGGCATTCCTTGGTCTGTATACACATCGCTCCAATCTCTACCTCCACCACCTTCTCTCCTGCATGTGTCTCTCCTCTCTGTGTCCCTTCTAAGGGCACCTGTCATTCATCGGATTTGGGACGCATCCACATAAAACAATATGGTCTCATCTCCAGATCCTTAGCCTAATTGCACCTGCAAAGACCCTTTTCCAATTAAGATCACATTTACAGATTCCAGAGGTTAGAATGTGGACATTATCTTTTTTGGGGGGGGGGGCCAAAATTTTACCCACTATGGTAGGATTAAAAGAGATGATGCATGTATTATGCTTAGCACACATGGAAAATGGTTTTATTATCATCATTCTTCAAGGGATCAGAGCTAGACCCTAGATCAGGAAACCAATAATCCTGGTCCTCTCCATTTCCCATGTCTCTCTGTCTTAATTTGGAACCCACCAGAAGCTGAGTCTGAGACAAGGGCGTGGAAACAGGTAGTTTTATTGGCAGTGGGGGTGGGATGGGAACTAAGCGGTGGTGGAGGAGGCCAAGGTGATCCCAGGACTCAGGTGCAAGGGAGTGGAAAGAATAAGACAAGGAAGAAGAAAAAGCCAAGACAAAGTGTATCACTGAGGTCACTGCTGTAGGCAAGGGGGTTTCAGAGGCAGTGGAACCTCTGAGAAGTGTATACAATGCATTCCAGAGATGTCCCTCCAGAGATCAAGGTAGGACATTTATCCCTAGCCCCCACCGAACCCTCCCATTGGTTGAGGGTCACCCTCAGGGTCATTCACTCTC
The DNA here is from genome assembly GCF_028023285.1 of Balaenoptera ricei. NCBI lineage: Eukaryota > Metazoa > Chordata > Mammalia > Artiodactyla > Balaenopteridae > Balaenoptera > Balaenoptera ricei. Next base: position 13,562,142 of record NC_082652.1, on the reverse strand, counting down.
CTTTGCTTTTGGGTTACTCCCGGTCCTGGCTTAAGCAGCACCTGCAGTTTCACAGAGGGTGCTTGGGAGGGATGATGTCAATTTGAGTCTGAGCTTGCGGGGAACTGTCCCTTGCAACTCCGGCTGAATTCAGAGGTAGGCCACTGGGATGTGATGTGGATCACCTTAAATGGGCTTCACTCCTCAGCAGGAGCCAATACCTACACCCCTTCCATGATGGACTTACTCCTTCCATGCTTTTATGGGTTGAATTGTGTCCTCCCAAAAAACAAAGTCCTAACCCCCGTGAATATGGCCTTATTTAGAAATAAGGTCTTTGCAGATGTCATCAACTTAAGATGAGGTCATTAGGGTGGGCCCCTAATCTAATATGACTGGTGTCCTTTTAAGAAGAGGAGAAAAAACACAGAGACAGACTTGCATGGAGGGAAGATAATTGAAGATACATAGGGAGAAGACCATGTGATAAAAGAGGCAGAGATTGGAGTGAAGCTTCTACAAGCCAAGGGACGCCAAGGATTGGTGGCAACCAGCAAACAGTAAGGGAAAGGCATGGAACAGAGTTTCCCCTAAGGCTCTGCAGAGAGACCATGGCCCTGCCGACACCTTGATTTGGGACTCTGACCCTCCAGAACTGTAAGAGAATAAACTTCTGTTGTTTTAAGCCACCCAGTTTGTGGTACTTTGCTACCGCAGCCCTAGGACACCGATATACGTGCTCATTAATCCACCTCTACAATGCCTGAGTGTTTCACGGGATGGAAACTGTTCACAAGTTCTTTACTTAAACCAGTCTCTGGGTCCCACATTGGTTCAAATAGAACCGCACGGCCGTTGGGAGGGGTACAGGGGGAGCCGGGTTGGAGACACTGGTACGCAGCTCACCCAAGCCCTCCACCAGTATTCTCCCCTCCCCATCCCTGTTCGTGAAACAGTTCTGCTCCACCTGGACCAACTCAGGCAAGAACGATTCCACCTTATGGAAAAGTGAGGACTTCACCGACCAGGTGCCATGCACACCCATTTCCACTTCTTCAGCTCACACGCTCATCAGCTTCCCCTCCTGTCCTCACAGTGAACGGGACGCCGAACCCTCCCATTCGATGACCAGCCCATTGTAATGACGGATTGTTGAGCACATGGGCCCTTGGCATTACCAAAGCCTATCCTTCCCACCTTCCTCTTGGAGAAAGGGCATTATTACCGCATCACCTACCACCCCAGACCTGCTCTTCTTCCTCCCATTCTACCTCCTGCTCACCTCTCCATTCTGACCTTGGTCACATTCTCTTTTTCTGGAGGCTGAGCCCCTAGGGTCTTCATACCATCCCTTCAGCTTGTGGCTGGATTCTAGACTTAAAGATTTTATCCGATGTAAGCAAGAGGTTCCACCAATGCCGACGGCTAATGGAAGCCATCGTACTTGTGAGAAGCAGGGTATCAGCACCTCGAGCTGGGGATTATAAGCCTGCTTCAGTCCTTTCCCACAGTTCCTCCTACTGTGCTGGGTGTCCCAAAGACAGCTGATGCCTTACCCCAAACTCCGCGCAGAAACGCATGGAAGCATGAGAACATGAAATTGGAGATAAGGACAGAGCGAATGGGGGGAGGATATGGGAGAAGAGGAGGAAAGAAATCTTTAAGAACTACACTACTATGTATAAAGTAGATAACTTATGAGAACCTACTGTATAGCACAGGGAACTCTACTCAATGCTCTGTGGTGACCTAAATGGGAAGGAAATGTAAAAAAAGAGTGGATATATGTACACGTATGATTGATTCACTTTGCTGTACAGCAAGAAACTAACACAACATTGTAAAGCAACTCCAATAATACTTAATAATAAAAGTATTTATACTCCAATAAAAATTAATAATAACAAGAAAAGAACGCATAGAAAACTCCAGGTATCTGCCAGTTCAATTCTAGGCTTTGAAGTGTAAAGAATTGCCTGTTCCTATAGTTTTTTACAGACCCATAGTCTACAATGTTCTAAACAAGCACAGCAGACACCTAATTTCACTGTTACATCCTGATTTGGTTATTGATGCTGATGACATTAACGGATACCCTCAACAGTGAAATCCGCAGATAATCCCCAAAGCCTCCAATTGCTTTGGCTTGGTCCTTCCTCTAAAATGTATGATCGCTCTGTGACACAACCAGAAACTGTCATTTCACCTCCTTTTAATGATTCTTCCCACTTTTCTCAAATAGAGAAGTGTTCCCAAAGCCAGAAGGGATAAATCTTAGATTATACCCCATCTCCACCCACACCCAAAGGAATCCTTGCCCACATGGTGCATGCCTGGGCCATTTTTACAGGTGGTAGGTGGAGGGATACCCGGTATTTGAAGTGTTAACAGTACTGTCTTTCCCTTCTTACTAAAGTTAGGAAAGTCATAGGGGGGATGGAGAATGGACCAGATTATGAATCAGCAGGACTGGGTTCCAGTTCCTCTCGCTCTTCCAGCTGTTTCCTGTGTAACCTGGACCAAGTCTCATCCCTTCTCTATGCCTCAGTTTCACTATCTGTAAAATGGGGGAAATAATGCCTACCTCATAGGGTTGCTGTGAGAATTCCATGAAACGTCCATAAAGTGCTTAATCACAGTGACTGGTTCCTGACAAGCACTTAGATGCTGGCTAGACAGCATCAACTTCATCGTTATTATTACTGATCAATATTGTCAACTTCATGAACCCTTCTCTCTATGGAACCCCTGTTCCCCAAACGCTCCAGCCATTAGAGAAGAACCCAGAGCTGGCTCCAGGAAGGACTCACCCCCACCCTACCCCACCCCACCCCACCCCCGCTGTTCGTGGGGAGTTTGTTGAACCTCTCTGGCGTGCAAGACAAGCCACAAGGCCAAGAAAGAAACAGCAGCCTTGAGCAGGACTGGAGACAGGCGGCCGGCGGAGGCTGCAAGTTTCTCGCCCGCAAACAAAAGTTGCCTTTCATCCGATCCACTGCTCCCGAAGAGGGCTCACTTCCTCCTGCCTGCGCGTTGATGAAAGCTGACAGCAGAGGCGAGAAAACAGCCAGCGCTCTCTGCGCGCGATAAAACCATTACAATCAATTTAGGCAGCTCGCAGGCGCGCAGACAGACTCTGTGTCGACTGGATTCTGTTACGAGGAGTGGGGTGAGGGAGTCTGGGGACGGGGCTGGGGCAGGTGGGGGGGGTGGGGAGGGCCTTCTGGGAGGCTGGAGCATTTGGCCTTCCTCGGATGGGCCCCATTATGGCTGCAGGCTGGCGCCACTGCTGCGGGAGCTCGCTACCAAATGAAACTGTCATCCCACTGCTCTGGAGGAGGAAGGGAAGATGGGGAGGGGGGCGACCGGTGTTAGCTTAACTCCTGTGGTCTCGCAGACTAATTGCTCACTGTGGAAACACGCCTCAAAGTGCTTTGGCCTCGTCAGTAATAGGGTATTAGATGCCACCCATTCCGCAGCGCATCGATCTGTTTCCTCCCCAGGCCTGCTCCTGGCTCCGCTCCCTGACATCCCCCCCCCGCCCCCCCCCCCGCCCCCGTGCTTCTCTCGCTTCTGCTCCTGATGACTCTTCTTCTTTTTTTTTTTAAGTGTTTTCTAAGCGTGTGTTTAGCAGGAGTGGTGCCTAAGTGCTAATTGTTACACCACAGATTGATTGGCGACGAGATGGCTTGCCAAGTTCCTCCATCTCCTGGGGGAGGGGGGCAGGGGAGGAGGGAGGAAGGACACGGAGGAACCAAGGGGCGGGGAGCCGCTGTTGGAGGGAGGCGGGGGGAGGAGAGGGGAATCCTGGATGCTTCTGAGTTGGAAACTGTGCCCACAGCTGCGGAGGCAGCGGGGCAATCTCTATTGATATTTTAGCATCATGTTCTGCCTTGGAAAAGTGGCAAAGATTTAGCCACAAGTGCTGACCCTGGACCAGGATCCAGCTGATGGAGAGGAGCAAGGGGGGTAAGTGGGAGGAACAAACATCCCGTAGCCCTGGGCGGGGAGAGCATTGCTTATCCATGAGACCCTCTCAGCAACCTCACCCTGGGTCTAGGTTAGGGGTCCCCAGTACGTGCTCTAGAGCAGGGGTCCCCAACCCCCGGGGGCCGCAGGCCTGTTAGGAACCGGCCCCACAGCAGGAGGTGAGTGGCGGGCAGGCGAGCAAAGCTTCATCTGCGGCTCCCCCATCGCTCGCATTACCGCCTGGACACCCCCCATGCCCCGCCCCAATCCGTGGAAAAATTGTCTTCCACGGAGCCGGTCCCTGGTGCCAAAAAGTTGGGGACCGCTGGTCTAGAGGACCTTGTACTTACCCCACTACCTTTTATCACAGTTATTTCTCTAATCACCTGGCTCTTTTCACGGGCCAGTGTGCCCCTTGATGGTCAGAACCATCACTGGGCCAACCATGGCTGGATCAACAGAACTTAACACAAAACCTGACACATTCCTCCAAAAGCACTTGGGTTTGATGTGTCTGGAAGACCCGGTTAGCTGAGAACTTCAAGATTCCCAAAAGACACAGACAACGGGTGCCCCCTTGGGCCCCCAAAATTCCTTTAAAAGATAATACTGAGTGCTTCCTTACAAGGAGTAGAATCTTAATCTTGGCAACTAATGCCCCCAAACATTCCCACCCAACAGGTGAGCCTTAAGATTCTGAGTGAGCATCTGCTTAAAGTGAGACACTACGGAGACTATTACTGCAATTGTGAAATCCAACCAGTTTAAGAGAGCAGCTTCGGACCCACTTCCCAACTCCATCTTCCAGGTGAAGGGGAGGGGGGAATAGGAGATGTACGTGGTGAGGGGCATTTTGAAGTTATACAGCCCGGGTCCCACCTCTCATTAGCTCACTGCCACTGGCAAGACACTTGCCTTCCTGGTGCCTCAGTTTCCTCATCTGTAAAACAGGACAACGCCTGCACCTGTGTGAGCCTCAGTTTCCTCATCATGAAATGTGGGGTAATAATATCTATTTCATGGAGCATGGTGAGGATAAAGAGATGGAATGCATGGAAAGCAGCTGGCTGGGCTATAGCAACCCCTTACCAAATGCTGCCTTTTCTAATTTTATCCTCTCTCCAGCTTCTGTGATTGAGCCATACTTGGAAGTATTTGCCTCATTTTACAGGCAAGGAAATGATGCTCGGAGAAGTTTGAGAGTTTGTCCAAGTCCCCTCTCTCTCTCATACACACACTCTTCTCAATCAGGGAAGCAAGGATAAAAACCCCACCGTTTCTTCTTCCAGATCAGCCCTGCAAGGAACAGCACCAAGACTCCAACCCAGTTCCAACCTTCAGCTCTGAAATTTTGTACATCTACCTATAGCGATGTCGGTCAGCACTAGGGAGACTCTCATAAATCATTTTAAGACCTAAAAACAGGGCTTCCCTGGTGGCGCAGTGGTTGAGAATCCGCCTGCCGATGCAGGGGACACGGGTTCGAGCCCTGGTCTGGGAAGATCCCACATGCCGCGGAGCACCTGGGCCCATGAGCCACAACTACTGAGCCTGCGCGTCTGGAGCCTGTGCTCCGCAACAAGAGAGGCCGCGATAGTGAGAGGCCCGCGCACCGCGATGAAGAGTGGCCCCCGCTCGCCGCAACTAGAGAAAGCCCTCGCACAGAAACGAAGACCCAACACAGCCATAAATACATAAATAAATAAATAAAAATTTATTAAAAAAAAAAAAAAAGACCTATAAACAAATTGTGGAAAAATAATCTTTGCCTGGGACTGTTGATCACCTTCTTTCTTCAACCCAAGCTAAGGATTCTTACAGTTTTTCTTAGGTCTTTCTTTTACGAACTATTCCTTCAGCCTTAGTGCTATTTGTCATGTAGACTCTCATATGGAGCCACAGATAAGGATGATGATGATGGTGGTGATGGTGAGGTTGATGATGATGATGGTAGCTAATATTTTTGGGTGGTCCCTATATGCTGGCAACTCTACCTAACATTCTAGATGCACTTTCCTCTTTAACTCTCAGAATAACCTCATGACTTAGGTGTTTCCCTCTTACAGATGAGGAAGCAGAGTCTCCAAGAAGGAAAGTCGCTTCCACAGGGCCATACAATCAGTGTCTGGTCAGGCCTGGACGTGAAGCCAGATCTGTTTAACCTCCAAGTTGAAATGGTGACCTCTGATCATGTCCAGTGGAAGCCTCAGAAAAATCTCAGGGAATCCTTGGGCTCTGGGGGACTCCATTTGAAAAGCACTAGCCTCAGTTTCTTCTAAATCCAAGAATCTGTAATTTTAGGTTGTTGGATGTTTGAGGTCCATAATCCCCTCTGCTGCTCATTGTAAAAATTTGGAAATAAAGAACTGACCGAGGGAGAGACCAGAACACAAGCCTGGTTGGTATTTCTTCTCCAATAGCCCTTTGGCCACCACTTGCCAGGTAAGTAGCCTCCTACTGCAGGCAGGGTGCATTTTGGTGATAATTCCTGGGTTCAGATCTGAGCTCCACTGCTCCAATTGCTGTGTGACCTTGGGCAAGTACCTTGATGTCTCTGAGCCTCAGCTTATGTACTTATTATGAAGATAATAATAGTACTAACCCCATAGAGTTGTTTTTGGATTAAATGAAATCCTCCATTTAATTGTTAGCACACTGCCTGGCTTATGATACGAACTCCACAAAATCTGTATGTGTAGCTATACAAGGGCTTTACAAAAGTGTGCTTAGCAGCGGAACACTGTTTTTTCTTAAACACTTTAAATTCAATCTTAAACAGAGACCAACATAAAAGGCAGATAAGATGGGGAGCTGCTCTATTTGAAGTGGCAGCGCCTCCATCAGAAACCCCATTGGCACAAGCACAGAATCTTTGGAAGCCAGTTGCAAAACCACTGAGCTACCCAACTACATGTGTTCTGTCCTTGAGGTCAAAGTCCCTTTCCTCCTCCCCACCTGCTCCATGAGAGGACTAAAAGGAAGAACCTTATGGCTCCAAAATCATGTTGTTGTTGTTGTTTTTATTTCTTCCTTCTACTTCTTGGGCTATCAAATAGAATTTTATGATAAGGCATGATTTAGGCCATTATTACTTACTATGCAACCATTCTGAATAAATGAACGAATGGATGGGTGGATGGATGGATGATGCATGGATGGATGGGTGGATGATTGATGGTTGGATAGATGGATAGGTGGATGGATGGATGGAGGATGCATGGATACATGAGTGGAAGGCTGGATGATTGATGGATGAGTCTATGGATGGATGGATGGATGAAAAATGGCTCAGGAGAGAGACTGGTACTAACAAGTAACCTGTCCACATGATCAGTGATGATCAATGATGAAACTCTCTGGCTAGAGAGGGAGTTAAGTGGCAGGAGAGAGACTAAGTAACAGGCCACCAGGCTCTATGGCAGGCGATTATCTCTCATCATCTTGTTTAATCCTCACCACTGCCCTTGGAGGAAGAACTCTTATCCCCATTCTGCAGAGGAGGAAAGGGAAGATTAGAGAACTTCAGTTGCCCAAGGCAACACAGCTATCAAGTGGCAGGCCCAGGTCCTTGTCATCATGTCACCATGCTTTCTGCACAGAGGTTTTCCACCTACAGTGAATCTTCCAGAAATGTAATAGAAAGGTATTCAAAGAAACTCAGCTAAGAGAAGAAAAGGAACAAAAGAGAGGAAAAGAAAAAGGATTAAGGATGTGGTAAAACTAACATTTATTGGGCACCCACTGTATACCAGACCCTGGATTTTATGCGCATTTTCAGGTTAACTCTCAACAATAAGCTGTAAAGCTGCAATTATTAACTTGTTTTTGGTAATGAAGAAACGGAGGCTCAGAGAGGTTAAAGAACTCTCCCAGAATCACGGTCTTACTTGTCCAGGTCAAGAGCTCCTATCGGAGGCTGATCGGAAGTCTAATTCCATGAGACAGAATTTTCAAAAATAAAGGAAGAAGAGGCGCAAGAGAGAGGGAAGGAAAGAATATACGCAGACACCCAACTAAGGGAGCCAAGAAGGAAAAGCCAGAGGAGAACGGGAAGGAGGAAGGGAGAGGAAGCACACTTGAGACAAAAAGAAAAAAAAAGGGAAGATAAAGAAGGGAAGACAAAGGACCCTATTCTGGATCTGTTCCTGCCCAGAGAAACCACAGCACAAATTGCAACGGACGGTTTCCCCTCACACAAAGTGCCTTTTAGCTCGCACGCCTCCCTTGGAGGGCCGGGCGAGAGACGGCTGGCGAGAGACGGCTGGCGTCGGCTACAACGCATCTGAGGGCGCTGGCAGGAAACTCCCAAGGAAAGCTCAGTGTCCGGGGTCATCTGGTTAAAGGAATCAGTGAGGCTGCAAATGGAGGGGTCGGGGGAGGGGAGAGGAGGGAGTGGCCAGGGGCGCGGCTGACCCCCATGACCTCCTGCCTGCTCTAACCCGATATCACAAATAGTCCTGGAAAACAAAATAGTATTAACCCTTCCAGCCAGGTCAACCTCTTCTGCGTTTGCCTGGGACTGTGGGACTCTGCCTGTCAGAGGGTTTAACTCTTTCTTGGGACCCTCCGATCACCACTTTTCAGCCCTCTTCTCAAATGCCTCTGGATTCAACAGATTAGATGCCCGTGGGAGGGGCAGAGGCAATGGCATATGGTCAGGCAGACAGAAAGTACCTGCTGCCCATCAAAAACTGAACAAGGGCTTCTAGAGTGAAAAGTGACCTCTAGATTCTTTATCAAGTCTGAGATTGTATTCTGTCTAGTCATATTTGCTATTTCCCCTCCCTGACTTGGCACACAAAGCGTGGTGGTCCAGGGGCTGGCAAGTTCAGTATCACCTGGAGACTTGTTAGAAACGCAGAATCTTAGGTCCCACCCCAGACCTGCTGCATCCGAATCTGCATTTTAACAAGACGCCTCTAGATAAGTGGTGTGTGCACAAGAGTTTCAGAGACCATCACCCAGCTTAAGGAATCATTTTCCACAAGAGAAAAAAATTTGTAACTATATATGGATGGTGACGACCGATGTTACCTAGTGTAGTGATTATTTTGCAATATATACAAATATCAGATCATTCTATGGTACCCCTGAAACTCATATAATGCTATATGTCAATTATATCTCAGTAAAAAAGAAAGAAAAGAAAGAATTTTGCCATTTAGGACATCTGTCTTAAGCAGAAGTGGAACGTATACACACTTCAAACACAACAATGACATTTTAACCCAATCAAATCATCAGGGCTTTTGATATTTCAGAGATGGTCAAAGTAATCATGTTCCTTGGCCAAGTATTATTACTGGAGTGAGTGTTAAGCATGGTGGTTTCAGGAAGAGTAGAGAGTTGTTTTCATCAGTTTAGCTTCAGTCCAGCATCCCTTCCCCGCTTACTGGGGCAAAAATGCCCCATTTTTTGGGAGCTACTCCTGTTCACTCAGTCCAAGTGGTTCTGATGGCGCTGCCACCCTGGCCAGGGGTTGGAAGATGACGCAAGTCAGGCCAGTGAGGCTCCTTCCCTGGCATTCCGCGTGCCCTTTGGCCAGGTAGTCTGGGACTGCCTGCAGCCATTCTCCACTCTTCCTGGCTGCATGGATGGGCAAGATGCCCATCTTCTGATGGAGAGACTAGGGCAAACACAGAAAAAGCCAAGCCCGGAGACAGGGAGAGAGTGAGAACGCATGTCGTCATTTAAACTTCTGAGGTCAGCCCCACCTCTGGACTCTGAGATACTTGTGTCAATAAATCCCCATTGGAACCCTGGCCAATTTGAGGGGATGTGTGTCTCTTGCATCGAAATTAGTCCAGGAACTCACTGAGCCAACAGCTCACTCTGTGACCTTGAATTTCTTGGGAACTATGGCACGTCACCCACATACTTTCATATGTGCCATGATGCTCTCTTGCCCTGAATCATAAAGCACTTCCCTGGAGGAAGCTGAGCTTGGTACATAGACTTTCTTCCAAATGCCAGAGCCTGGATCTTCCACATCTCCTCCCCTAGAAGACTTTCCCTGACCCCCAACCTTCAGATCCCCTGATGGCCACTCCCATGATGTCACCATTTACGACACTCATGATACCTAAAAACACTTGCCTGCAAAACTTCAGGCTTCATGAGACCACTGGTTGTGCCTATCCTGGTCACCATTAAATTCCCAGGGTCCAGCACCGAGTAATCACTCAACAACCATTTTTCGAGTCAATGAATTCTAAATATGTAGAACTGGCTGCATCAGCAAGGGATGTAGAAGCAGAGAGCAGTGGAGGGAAGAGAAAATCTCTACTAAACTTTCCCTTCTTGGCAGAAAGGATAAGCAAGATCCTTAATGATCAGTAGAGCATGGGAACTCAGGAACTGCAACGGAATCTAGCTATATGCAACAAGCATGGCCAACAAAATGTTTCTAGGAGACTATGTCTCCCTGCCTGGCTTCCAATATGGGGGTCTCTAGAACACTAGTAGGGACTTCAGACCATGAGGGCCACACAGACATTGTGTTGAGACCTTCCTCTGCCTATTTGCTCTCTCACTTCACCTACCCAAACAAAGCCCCTTCATCAGGCCCCCACAGGAATGCCATGTGCAGAAACCAGGTCACCATTGCACACCAGAGCTGGAAGCACCCTCCGTGCTCATCTAATCCAAATCTTTTATTTCACTCTATGCTAAATAGGTTCCCAGGGGGAGGTGACTTGCCTAAACCAAGTAAGGGCAAAGTCAGACCCAGAAGCAGACTCTCCTAACTTTTCTTTCTACTACTCCACCCCAGGAGGATGGGCAGGGGACAGCAGGTCCATTTAACGATGATGAAGCTGAAGTTCAGAGAGACAACGTCACTTGCTCCCTGACTCACCACGGTTAGGGCACAGTCAGCACATGGGTTCGGGTTCTGCCACTCCAAGGACCATCTGCAGGCACTACTCTTCTAGTTTCCTCTCTTCTTTATCAGTCTTTCTCACTCTTTCTCTCTCATCTACCCTCCCATTCTCATTTTTTGCTTCTCCCTTTATTTTTCCTCCTCAGATATTGCTCTTTGGGAGTCCCATACCCAAAGACTCCGCCCACCTCTCACCCTAAGCCAACGTGGACTAATAATATTGGTAACGATGAATCTGATGAAGATGACGATGATGTCAGTGGTAGTTATTTACTGAGCTCTTTCGCTGTGCCAGACACTATGCGAAGAACTCTCTTTAACCGGTAAAGCAACCTTATGAAGTAGTACCATGTCTCCATTCACCAACAGCTATTTATTAGATGTCCACCACGTGACAGACATCGGGCTAAGAGCTAATAACATGCTGGTGAATGAGTTACCTACGAGTGCATAACAGATAACCCCAAGTGGTTTAAAACAGCAATAGTCATTTATTATCATACAATTTCTGTGGACCAGGAACCCAGGAGTGAATTAGCTGGATAGTCCTGGCTTAGGATCTTTTCATGACGTTGCAGTTAAGATGTCAGCTGGGGCTACAATCATCAGAGGATTTGACTGGAGCTGAAGGATTGTCTTGTCACCCATGCCCCTGGTTGGCAACTTGATCCTGGCTGACGGCATGAGGCCTCAGCACCTCACAAGTGGACATCTCCATAGGCCTGCTTGAGTGTCCTCCCAATGGGGCAGCCAACTCCCCCCGATATTGGAGCAAATGATCCAAGAGAGGGCAAGGTAGAATCCACAGTGTTTTTCATGACCCAGCCTCAGCCACCAACATCATTTCCACAATATCCCACTGGTGATCCAGGTCAGCCCTATTCTGTATGGGAGGGAACTACACAAGGGCACAAATGCCAAAGATGGGGTCAATGCAGAATATCTTGGAGGTTGGCCACCACAGTTGGTGAATACAAAGATATGAAAACTATATTTATGATGCTTACTATCTATTAGACCATTACGCCACTTTAAAGTTAGGGAAAAGGAAGGCCACAGAGAGTAAGGAATCGATTCAAGGTCCACGTTTAGGAGTGCAAGAGTGGAGAAGTGAAATTGCCACCACCTCATACCCCAGCAGGCTTCTTCCATCTTTCCTACCACTGGGCAGCCAGGATTCCAGGGTGGATCAAGCCACTAAGATTTCAGCTTGGCAAGAACCAGCACCCCAGGCTTGGCCAACCTCCAGCAACCTCACCCCTCCTGCCCTCTCCATGGATCATTTCTTCCAAGAGCCCAGCTATAAATATCCACTTAGTGAAATGCCTTCCTCCTCAGGCACCCTCTCCCCCCGCCCTCTGGCTGCCTGTACTTGGCTCAGGCAATGCCAACTTGCAATCAGTCTGCCATCTGAGTCCACTTTGCACACCCAGCACCAACTGGCTGCCTAAGCTAGTCTGCGGGAGTGCACTGGCAAGTCCCCAAGATTGCCGTTGTAAGTTAATGGCACAGCAATTTTTGTTAAAAACACTAATGAACATTAAATAGGTGATGTTATCCCCATAATGGACAGGTTTCCCCAATTCTTTATTTTCTTCTTTTCTTCTTCCTTTTCCTTCTTCCCTATTTTTTCATGCTTGAGAGCTTCCCCCAATGTCCAGAGTCACCTGACCACAGGCAACTGCTTAGGGCCAGAGGACAAGCACACACAAACGGCCACTGGCTCCCATCGGCAACCCAGAGAATGGTCTGGCAAGACTGAGGCTGGACCCTGCTTTCTCCTTTTGTGCCTCCTTAAGAAAGACTTTCCAACTTGAAGAATCAGGAGATTCTGAGAGGGTCAGGGATGCAAAAGATGGGAGTTCTCTCCTCTCGATGCAGTTTGGGATATTTGCTTTCGACACGCCAGACATCATTGGAAAGAAACCCTGGCACTTCTTTAGCACTGAGTGCAGTTTAGAGTCATTTTTTCCTTTTTATGCTCCCTCTGGTCAATGGCTAATAATAATAAAATTCATTGCTGGCTAAGAATCATAAAAGTACTCATGTATAATTATTGAACATAAATGATGGAGACCAGACCCTGAGCTAAGCCCTTACGTTCATTATCCCAGGGAATCTTCACTACCCACTGCAACCAGGAAACTCAGGATCAGAGAGGGGATGTTAGTTGCCCAAGGACACACAGAACCAAAGGAGTCTAGAGCAGAGATTTGCATGCAGGCAGCCAGCCTCTCAGTCCAAGGCCATTCCCCTGAACCACCTTGAGGTAAGTTGCAGGAGGACCATGGTGCTCATTTCCATTCATGTCCCTCCTCCCCCCTCTGACTGCTGAAGTCAAGACCTGCTCCTCAAGGAAGATGAGTCCTCTTCTCTCCAGGCCTGTCTTTTTTTTTTTTTGGTCCCACATTCATGGGTGCGGGCGTGTGGCATCCATTGTGCCATGGCCAGAAGCTAGGGTGGTTTATGGAGGTGGCAGGCTTTAAGGGACATTAAAACAAACTCAGGTGGAGTTTGGGAGGAAAAACCCAGATATCTATTTCCCTGCACTCAGCCCACAGAGCACCTATTCATTCCAGGCTAGAGCAAAACTCACAGAGGGCAGAATTAGTATGAGAGCAGAGGGTCAGAATCCTCAAAAAAGCACCAGTGGTGCCCACACCCTGGCATTATGTGCTTACTCTCCGCCAGGCAGCCTCTACGAGGTTCCCCAAAAAATCCTGCAAGGGAGTCTATATCTTACCCATTTATAGGTGAGAAGGTTGAACCTCAGAGAATTCTCTCCTCTCTAGATCTGTGGTTTCAAATTGCCACTGAAGGCTAGGGGTGGGCATGGAAGTGGGGAAGGGGGCAGCAGTCTCAGGCCACCAGGTCCCCTATCTGCCCTTCAGCCTGAGCAACTCTACTGACCTTTATGGCTGAAATTTAAAAATTAGAAAGCTCACTTAATCTGACTATAAACCAGCACCTCCACGCCAGAGCAGAGAGCACGTGCCTCAATCAACTTGAGTTGCCAATGCTCACCAAATAATAAGTATTCATTGAGTGACAAGCCACTTACAGATGCCAGACCCTTCGTATGTATTGTTTCATCTGCCAGTGATCCGAAGAGCCTCCGGTTGGCAGAGGAAGATGAACCTCAGAGAAATGAAGTTCTTGTTCAAGGTCATAGTTGGCAGTAACAGAGTCAGGTACCTAGAAGTTTTGTCCATAGGCAGAACCATGGCACCCCCCAAATATCTGCATCTTCATCCCTGCAACCTGTCAGTATGTTAGGTTATATGGCAAGAGGGACTTTACAGATGCTATTAAATGAAGGACCTGGAGATGGGGAGATGATCCTGGATTATCCTGATATCATCACAAGGGTCCTTAAGAGTCAGAGAAGCAGGTGTGAGGATGGAAGCAGAGTCAGAGAGAGATTATAGATGCTATGCTGCCAGCCTTGAGGATGGGGCAAGGTGCCACCAGCCAAGGAATGCAGGCAGCCTCTCGAAGCAGGACAAGTCAAGGAAGGGATTCTCCCCTGGAGCCTCCAAAAGGAACTCAGCCCAGCCGACACCTTGAGGTTAGTCCAGTGAAATCCATTTTGGACTTCTATTCCTCCAGAACTAGAATAAACATGTGTTTTTTTAAGCCACCAAGTTTGGAGTCATTGTAACAGCAGCAATAGGAAACTATTACACCAAGTCACACTCTTAACCACCAAACTATGATGCGTCTACTTGCTGTTTATTGTTGCTGAAATCATTTTCAAGTCTTGGGGTACCGAAAAAGTCTTTCTCTTCTCGCTAGAGTGAGGCTCTGGAAGGCATTCTCAATACCAGTCATCTCTGTTAAAGAGAAGTGGGCTTACGTGGCCTGAGCAGCTCTGGATGTAGGAACGGCTGGGTAAGACGGGCAAGAAATTCCCATTTCAGCCTGGCCAGTAGAACTGTTTCCACCCACAGTCTCGTCATCCACGGAACAGACGGAAGGGAGAATTCCACAGTGTGACAGTCAGCTCTAGGGGGTCAGTCTGAGGGAGTCTGGGGTCTTCACCCACCCTTTAGAGACCCCAGGATGACAGGCGCCTCGCCACCCCGTCGTCTGGGTCCCCTGGCGGAGGGAGCTTGGCGTCAGGCTTTAATGGGGTGATGAATCGTAGGCGTCAGAAACACTTGAGTTCAGCCGTTAGGAGGACGACTGGGCCAGCACCGCGAGGACAGAGGGGGCCACAGCTGGAGACGGGGAAATGGGTCCTCGGGGGCCTGGTGGAGCCTCTGCAGGCCCCAAAGGGGCTGGGTGACCAGGCTGCCACTGGTCCCTGTGCCTCTTAAAGCCCATTACTTGCTGCCTTTGCCTCTGGAGCTGGGAACAGAGCGTTTCATCCGTGCAGACTGGGCCCAGCGGATCAATGGCTCAGCTATGGCCTCTTCCTCCCCCTCCCCTCCGCCTGCCCCCCTTCCTTAACTAGATGTGGGCGCCAGACCCACAACAGGTCCTCGGCAGCTGTCAGTCTAGGGCCATGAAATATTCATCTCGTTTAATCTTCTTCGGGGACCAGTCCAGAGCCCTGGTGGGGGCAGGACAGTCTTCATCAACTTGTAAAGGCTGGATGGAGGGGAGGGGAGGCCAGGGGGCCAAGGGCAGATACTGCAGGAGACAGCAGAAAAGCAGCCAGAGACCCTTGGCTGGCGCTTTCTCCAAAGACATCCATCCACTGGCATTTAGCACCCACTGTGCACCCAAAGCTGCTGGACACATTTGCATCCACTTTCTGGGGGCTTCCCAAACCTCAGCTGGCTGTGGACCCATCTTCCCATCTTCACAATATTCATGTACCACCCGGATTATTAGTCATATCATTTTTTTTCTTAATCTCACTTTAAGCAATGGTTTCTGGGAAATCACAATGCTAGTTTTACTTTTACTTTTTTTCCAAAAAATACACTAGCATAAATACATATATATATCAGTATAAATATATTTGTATAAATTTTTATTACTGTATATATAGTAATACAGTAAATTTGTATTACTGTATATATTACTGTATATATAGTAATAAAACTAAAAACATATATATATATATATATATATATGCTTTTAAATCGCCTAATGTTCCATTCTTTGGAGATTCCTGGGACATACATCTTAATTACTTCTCACTTCACTTCTGGGAAGAAGGCATTATTGCCTCCAATTACAGATGAGGAAACTGAGGCTCAGAGAGGTGACGTGACTTGTCTAAGGTCACACAGCAAGTAGGGGACAAATCCTGCTTTCAATCCCAGGCATGTGAACTACAAATATAATACAAAAACTAGCTTTTTTTAATCACTAGTTTTCAGGATATTTTGGGAAAACTCGTTGACTAGGACTTTCACCTGCTTTGCCCTCTTTAGTAAATTGAGACTCTTTCTTAATTTCTATGTAAAACTATATAACATTTGAAAGAAACATCCTTTCTATCTCATCATCCCACAGAGTCCCAGAAATAGTAGGACTTTTAGTCCTACTATTAGGACTAAACAACTAGGACTAAACTAGTTTAGTCCTAAACTATTAGGACTAAACAACCACTAATAGTAGTGGTTGTTTCTCGGATGAAAACACAAGCAGCTGAGAAACCCAGGCTACCCGAATTCCTTGTTTTTCCTCGCCTTCCCCACGCTGGATCTATGATCAAGTCCTGCACAGTGTAATCCCTACACAGCGCTCACTCTGCTTGTTTTGCTTCATCTCACCTCACTTTCCCCAGCCAAAAGCAATGCCCTATCTCACCTGGATGCCTACAGCAGCCTCCTGACACTGACTTGCTTCCCTAACTAGACATGGGTACCAGACCCATAACAGACCCTGCATTCTCTCTGTGCACACTACCCACAATGGCCAGAGTGACTCTGCCTCCACCTGCTCATCTGTAAGATGGGGAGAGGAGGGATGTCCGAGTCTTGAATGAGATGACACCACGAGCACTTAGCATCATTCCCGGCATCGGTGTGCCACCGATAAACATGCTCCATCAGGAGGGATGGAGAACCGTGAGGACCAGCCCCAGGTGTCCAGGTGGACTGCAGATGCCCTGTAACCTTCCCCGCCCAAATAACAGGCAGCTACAGGGACCCTGCTGAATCCTTTCCTCCAGTTGCACAGACTGGAGTTCCTAGCAAGTAGAGATTTCCCAACTGCTAGAGCAATTCCTTCCCCAGAACTCCAAGAAAACAAGGTCTGGCCTGGCCCACACGTGGCATGTCTGCCCCCGAGGGTGGGCCGAGAGGTCAGCCTGACCCCCATGTGATTGCTCCCTGACACTTCCTCCCTGTTGCCCGGCCCCCCACCCACTAACCCTTTGCAGATCCCTGGAATAAGTGGGGCTCTGTTAGGCCAGGACCTTCAGGTGCCACCACCCCAGCTGCCGAGCCCACCAGCCCTCCAGGCAGGTGGGCCTGAGTGCCGGAAAGCTCCAGCACTTCCTCCAGCCCTGATGGGGTCAAGGATGGCAGCTAATTGGAGGATGCTGGGCTGATGCCTGTCTCCGGCTTCCTGCCGCCTTGCTTGGGGAGGTCACTGTGGGGGGCGATGGACTTCCTCCACCCAACCCCAGCCTCTGCAACACCAACAGAATTCATTCCCAACTGCAGGTGTTTTACTCACCAACTGCAAATGCAGCAATGTCCCCAGTACATTGTTCCATCATTGCCTGGTCCCTCAACGCTCCCCCAAAACTCCTAGGCTAAACCCTTGAGAAAGGATGGAAGAGCTATGATAACAGGATCCAATTTTTCAGTGGCAGGTCTATGACAATTACTATAAAAACAATATTAATCAGGGCAGGCCAGCTGCTGTAACAAGCAATCCCCAAAACTCAGTGGTTTAACTGTGGGCCAGCAGGGCTGTGCTCTGCTTCATCAGGGCCCCAGGCTTTTTCTCACTTGTGTCTTTGCCATCTTCTAGGGCAGAGGTCTTCAAATGTGAGTGTGCATCAGAATCCCCCGGAGGGCTTTTAAAAACACAGATCACTGTGTTCAGCTCCAAAGTATTTGATTCAATAGGTCTGGAGTGGGGCCCCAAAATATGCATTTCCAGGAGATGTTGATGCTGCTGGTCCAGGGATCACACTTGGAGTCATGGTTCCAGGTCATCAGAATCCCTTGATTTTTGCATCTAGCTGACAGGTGAGGGAAGAAAGGGTGTGGAGGACTATGTAGTTTTCAAGAGGCTAAGCCCATCTTCCATTGGCCAGAACTCTATCACATGACCCCCTTCTAACTGCAAGGGAGGCTGGGAAATGTAGTCCAGATGTGTGTCCTATCATTGTGAGCACTAAAGCATTCTCTGTCACAGACACTATCTGTCTGTGATAATCCTCATGACACCTAATAAGAGAAGTGGCATTTTACCCACATTTGAAAGAGGAGAAAACAAGTTCAGAAAGATTATATTGCTTGCCCAAAACCACAGAGCTAGTAGAAAACACAGGTGGGGTTCAAATCTAGGTCTGTTTGACTCCAAGGCTTAAAGAGAAGGTGCCTGCGTCTGGGTACGAGTCGCTGCTCTGAGCCAGGGATGATGCTTGCTCCATGCTTTTGCATCTGTTTCCAGTTTTTACACAAACCCCCTGAGCAAAGCACTGCTATGCACACTTTGCAGATGGGCAAACAGATCTCTGGACATGGTCACACAGCCAGCCAGTATATGGCAGAGCCAGGATCCACATTCCTAATTAGAGAGATGCTCTGTCAGTAGGGCCTGTCCGTGGGGAGAGTGGAACTGCATGGTGGAGGAATTGGGGGACTCTGGGACTTGACATTCAGGAGGTGATGGGTGATAGCATAGTTACCAGGGAATATGGGAGTCTTTCCCCACCTGGGGCCTGTGAGCCAGAGGCAGATGGGCCTTAGGTAGGACGCAGAGTAAGGCTGTCCATGACCCTGAGGGGCCAGGACTGGGGCTCATGAGGAAGGGAAAAGTCAGTCTTAGGAGACAGAGGACCAGAATGTGCCTTTGAGGAAGGTGGCTGGTTTTAGCAGATTGAGTCAAAGTGGAAATTTGTGAATTAGGTGTGATGATCATTGTTTGGATGGGGAATCTGAGGGTTAGCAAAGCAAGTATGCGGCCAAGGTCACACAGCTGTGAGCCGCAGCATTTGACTGTGGCCCCAGCTCTCAGCTGCTTCATCCCAGCTGGGAGGGCTCCCGCTTTCCACCGCTTCCAGCAGGCAGGCCAGGATGACAGTGTGGGATGAATAGCGTAGTTCAGCCAAGGAGACAGGCAACTGTCGGACAGATCTGAGTCCACATCCTGCTCTGCCACCTCCTCACTCTGCAGATTTGGACACAAGACTGTAATGTATCTGAGCCTCAGTTTCCTCATCTGTAAAATGGGAGTTAATAATAGTGCCCACCTCCGTCCTACATTGTTGGTGGGAAGGTAAACTGGTGCAGCCACTGTGGAAAACAGTATGGAGGTTTTTAAAAAACTAAAAATAGAGATACCATATGATCCAGCAATCCCACTCCTGGGCATATACCCAGAAAAGATGAAAACTCTAATTCAAAAAGATACATACACCCCAATGTTCATAGTGGCACTATTTACAATAGCCAGGACATGGAAGCAATCTAAATGTCCATCAACGGAGGAATGGATAAAGAAGATGTGGTACATATATACAATGGAATATTACTCAGCCATAAAAAAGAATGAAATATTGACATTTGCAGCAACATGGATGGACATTGAATTGAGCACAGGTGAGCCACAACCTTCTGACACAAAGAGGAGGGACCACGGATGGTAGACGGTGGCAACCAGAAGGAATGCAAAAGAGTCTCGTGGTGTAGGCTTCAAAGGGATGAGATTTCAGGAGGAGGCAGGGACAATGGGCACCCAGTCTGTTCCAGACTCAGTAATAAGCAGGGAAGGGAGAGAGAAAGCTCGCATCATTTGAAAGCCCTAGGAGTGGGGGCAGCAAGACTCAAAGGAGAGAAACAGACTTCAGCTAAAGCAAGAGAGCAAAGGAGAATTTACTGATGACAGATCAGGTGTCGGGGTGAGGGGGGTGTGTATTAGGAATTGGGAAGGTGTGATATTGGATCCTACCAGAGGAAGGACAGAGCCATGAGTGGCCGGGAGATTAAAGACAGGCCTGGGATTCCCACACTTCTCATGAATGAAGATGTAGCACGATGCCTGGAATGTAGTAGTTGCTTGATAAATGGTGTCTAACTGCCATGTGCCCCGTTTCCCAAGCAGGCAGTATAGCAAGGGTATTAGTGCAGGCCTTGGGTCCGGCTTAAAGCTTCCTCCTGCCGCTTAACCAGCTGGGGGCGAGTCTCCCCACCTCTCTGAGCTTCAGTCCTTTAGCCTGTAATGTGAAGCCAGCCCATCATCCTATGCACTCCCAGAACTGCTGGGAGATTCACGCAGCCCCTGGCTCCTAGTAGGTCCTTCACTGGCTGGTCTTCTCTTATCTCTGCCTATCAGGGACCCCTGACCCCTGAGAAGTCACAGCAAGTACTTTGTGCCACCTGCCCTGCTGTGTGACCTCAGACAAGCCACTTGAGGTCTCTGGGCCTCAGTTTCTCCTTTCTGTGAAATGGGAAGATGGCCAAGCCTTACATGACAATAGACAGAAACCACGTTATCTGAAGCAGAGAGGTGCAGTATGGGGTCCACTAGCTCACGTGGCTATTAAGTGCTTGGAATGTGCTATCCAGATTGAGATGTGCTGGATGTGTAAAATACACACCAGACTTGGCAAAAAAAAAAAAAAAAAAAAGGAAAATATCTCATTAATCCTTCTATATTGATTCTATATTAAAATGAGTATTTTGTATATACTAGGTGAAATAAAATACACTATAAAGATAATTTCATCCTTTTTTTTTTTTTTTTTTGCTTTGTTTTAAATGTGGATGCTAGAAAATTTTCAATTACCCAGGTGGCTCACATTCTATATCTAAGCAATAGTGCTGTTCCAGAACTGTTGGCAAACTGCGGCCCTCGGGCCAAACCTGGTACATTGCCTATTTTTATATGAGCTGTGAGTTAAGAATGATTTTGATGTTTTAAATGGTCGAGAAGCAAATTAAAAAAGAAAAATATTTCATGACGTGAAAATGATACAAAATTTAAAATTCAGCATCCATAAATAAAGTTTTATTGAAATACAGCCTGGCCCATTCAATTGCATATGGTCTGTGGCTGCTTTCTCATTGGAACAGCAGCTTGAGAAGTTGGGAGCTGGTGACCAGCAAAGCTGAAAATATTGACTCTCTGGACTTTTAGAGAAAACGTGTGCTGACTTCTCTTCAAGAGCATTCTTTTTCCACCTTTATTGTGTACCCAGTCCAGCCATAGAACCTATAAATGCAGATTCCTTGGCTCTAGTCCCAATTCTGTAGATGTGGAACTGAGCCCAGGAATCTGCATTTTAACCAGCAGCTGCTAGCATTGGTGAGGCCCTTACTCTGCCAGGCGAGAAGCTAAACCCTTTATGTGCATCATTTCATTTCATGCTGGCGGCTCAGATACTGGAAACATCCCCATTGTACGGAGGAGGAAACTGAGACTCAGAGAGGTGAGAGACTTGACCTGCACGCAACACAGGAGGTGCTCCTGATCCCCTTTGTTGTTGAGCAGAGGAATGTGCCCACCCGTCCAGCCGCTGACGCCCAGGCCTTTGTGCTGGCCCGGAATGTCTTCCTGTCTTTCTCTGCTTGTGTTTTCCCCGGATGCTGTGGGCTGAGCTGAGTTGCATCCCAGGGGGCCACCTCACACTGGGCTGTGTGTGATGTCCCGGGGGGAGGAGGGGGGCAGAGCCGGCTCCAGGCAGAGCTGTGATTTAATAACCAGACACTTAGGGCCCTGATGGAGGGCCCAGCCCAAGCGGGACAGCCCTCTCCGCTAATTGTCCATTGGCTGCCGCCCGCCGTCCTGCCGGCGTCTCCGGGCTGATTAGGAAAGGGAAAGGGGGAGGGTCTGGGAAGAGCCTTCTGCAGCTCCAGAGGCTTCCAAGATTTTTATCACACTGGACAGCACAATTACATTCACTCTTCTGAAGGAGGATCAAAACAAGGCCAGCTCTGTCCTGGGCGTGGCCCTCCAGGCTTGGCTTAGAAAAGACAAAGGATCTGGGTTCAAATCCAGACTCTGGCCATGAGATCACGAGCAAGAAATTCAGACTCTCTGGGTTTCAGCTTCCCCATCTGCAAAATGGCAATGACGCAATGTCTCCCTTTCAGAAGCAGTATAAGGTGGTGGGGGAAAGCATGGTCTCTGGAGCTGGGTAGCCTGGGTTCAAATCCCAGCTCCACCACTGAGGAGCTGTGTGACTTGAGCAAGTGACCGCACCTCTCTGTGCCTCGGTCTCCTCATCTCCATAACGCAGGTAATAATACTACCCGCTAACAGAGGCGCTGCGAGGTCTAAGTAAGTTACTAGAATGACCTTAACCAGCACCATATGCATTTATTTGCTCCTGTTACTGTCTCCAAATGTTCTAAGACTAAAATAAGGCAGAACGTGGAAAAGCGCTTTGATAAAAGTTGTTTTTAGTTATTGCCATTTCTTTTGGGAGGCGGTTAAAAGATGCAGCTGAGAGTGGCTGGCTGATCTCCTCCTCCCGGGATCCCCACTAGAGCACACTTCCCAGCCTCCTTTGCAGTTAGGTTGGACCACGTGATTGAATTCTGGCCCAAGAACCGGAGCAGCTGTGTGGCATGCCACTTCTACGCCGGGCTGCCCTCTTCAAAACCTCTCTGTCATGACCCTCACACTCTTCCCCCATGTCCCCTTCGCCTTCTGGGTGGAGAGGAAGCTAAGGCAAAGAAGGAGGTGGGGTCCAAGATGGAAGGCACCTGGGGACCTGAACGACGGCCTGGAGCGGGGTCCTCCCCACCCACCCCTGCCTCCAGCGGCACTGAAATGAGCAAGAAACAAATTTGTTCTGAGTCAAGCCATGTTGGGGTGCTGGTTGTTGCTTTAGCAACTAGTCTACCATGACTAATACAGAGGACAAAACTGTCCCGGGCTGGGAGGAAAGACAAATGGTCAGTTTCTCTGGACAGCTGTTGTCATATTCTAATAAGAGCATCAGGCCACAGAGCACAAACGGCAGATGCTTTGGAGTCAGTTAACTTATCTCCTGTGTGACCTTGATCAAGTGGCATAAGCTCTCTGAGCTGCTATTTCTTCCCGTGGAAAGGGAAGAGAGTAGTTACAAGGATTACCCAGGGTGTGCATTTGTGACAGTGCCTAGAACACCTGAGACACAATTAGTGCTGTGGACTTGCTAGTCCATCCCTACCCATAGACGGAGCAGCTCTTCACTCCTCCACGGCAGCTTCCACCCTCAGAGTGTCTCATGGTCCAACCACAAACTGTCTTCTCCATCAAAGATTTCACCCTCGACTGTGGGATATGTCCCCTTGGCCCCGATGCCAGGTCGGGTGATGAGGTGTAGGAAGGACCATCTCAGGTCAGCCTGAGAGACTCCTCTGAGCTTTCAGCTTCTCCTAGGGATCCTCTGCGACCTGTTGGGCCAGATGGGAGGCTGCAGAGTCTGGATTTAAGGAAACATGTGGTTCGTTCTTCCTAGAACGATTTTCCTGCCACTCTTCAACTATGGGTTCCTTGTTGTCCTGCAGGCATCAGAATAATTGTCACTACCTCCAGGAAGCCCTCCTGGACCTCCTAGCTACAGTAGATCTGCTGGTTAGTTAGCCTCTCTTACAGACTTGGTCCTTTTCTTTCACAATAGCACTTGTTGCAATTCGTAATGTTATATTTATTTGTTTGATGACTTATTTATTACTCCTCCCTCCAGACTGTAAGTGGTTGAAGAGCAGAAATAATATTTATATAAAGTATTTTATCTGCTGCAGTGATTCACTATTTTATCTATAATACCCAGAACTGTGACTGACTGTTGGTTGGATATTTGAATAGTTTGACATTTGCTAGCTGAACGTCTTGAGTAATAAGTTATTTAATCTTTGTGAGTTTGATTTATAAAACAAAGATAAAAATATCTTATTATTGTGAAAAATAAAGGTTGGTTTTTTTCTTTAATGGTTTATTCAGTGCCCGGCACATAGTAAGGACTCAATAAGTAGTAGTTTCTGTTGTTACTATTGCTGTTGGTGGTTGGTGCTGTTAGCTGTCTTGGGTTAGGCTTCCCCAGAGCAAACCCTGAGATAAGGTTAGTTTATCTGGGAGGTGATTCCAGGAAGCACCAGTAGAGAAGTGTAGAGGTGACAGCAAAGGGAAAGAAATCAATTTAAGGAGCATGTAATGAAACCTAATCCTCTTCCCCTTGAGACTGGGCAGGATGTAGTGACTCGCTTCTAATGAAGAGAATTAAGTGAAAGTGATCGTGGGTCACTTCTGAGACTAGTTCATCAAAGGCCCC
Organism: Balaenoptera ricei; assembly: GCF_028023285.1. NCBI lineage: Eukaryota > Metazoa > Chordata > Mammalia > Artiodactyla > Balaenopteridae > Balaenoptera > Balaenoptera ricei. Next base: position 13,537,915 of record NC_082652.1, on the reverse strand, counting down.
TCAGCTTCCATCTTGGTCTCTGTCCCTCTTGGATCACTCACTCTAAGGGAATCCAGCAACCACATCAGGAGACACTCAAGCTGTCCTATGGGAAGGCCCAAGTGGTGAGCAACTGAGGCCCCCTGCCCATAGCCATGGGAGTAAGCTTGGAAGCAGACCCACCAGCTCCAGTAAAGCTACAGATGACTGCAGCCCTGGCCCACATCTTGATTGCATCCTCCTAAGAGAACCTAAGCCAGATCCACCCAACTAAGCACCTCTGACATCTTGCCCCACAGAAACAATGAAAGAATAGACATTTGTTTCTTTAAGCCACTAAGATTGGGGATAACTTGTTATGCAGCAATGGATAACTGATACACTGCATTATGGAGAGATCCTTATGGGGGCCAACTAGGAACTAAATCCTATGAGGAGGTCTGGGAGACTGTACAGAGAGTGCTTCAGAGTTATGCCCCCTGAGAGGTGCAGCTGGGGTATTTCTTCAACACCCACCTATCATTGGCAGAAGGCTGCTCCTGGGGCATTAATTCCCCAAGATTTCTAACCTGATCCTCACTGGGTGCTTGAAGTTGGCACTAGAGGAATGTTCTAGAATAGTGAATGTTGAGGGTATATTAGTGGGGTACTGATAGGGTCTGTTATGGTGGTATATGTCCTAGATTTTTCATAGGTTCTCAAATCCCCAAATTTCTTCTCTTTCCATGAAATGCAGCCATTGAAAGTGTTTAAAGCGGCTTCATTGTATACCTTTGAAGATGCTTCATAAAAACAAATCCGCAAATCAGAAGAATTTGTGGCTGAGGAAAGTGGAAGGTATTTTTGTCTGTGTGTTTGCTTCTTTAATAACCTTACTGATTACTGGCATAACGGCCAAATACAACATAGCGCCTTATTCTGACATTGAATGTAGCACAGCACAATTAGGCAATGGGGGTCTTAGAAAATGGTATTTTTATATTGCCTCATAAAATATCTAATACCGGACTTTGTAAATTACATCAATGCCTTTGAACAAACATTGAGTTCTTTTTAATAAATAAAATGTTCAAAACGATTTCCTGGAAGTGCATTTTAGACATTAATAACTGGCTTCAAATGAAATTCCGTTTCATAGCGATAAGCAAATGTAATTGCTGCAAACTGAAACAGTCTGCAAAGTTTACCTGCTCCAGAAAGGAGAGGAAATATTGAGCTAATGTAGCCATCAAGATATATAACCTGCTACTTCTTGAATAAACCAAATTCCATCCCTAAACACAGAGAGCTCAGAAACTCAGACCCAAGGACATAAATATAAAGTATTTCCCGGAATTAGTTTCATATGTTTTATGCATTGCAGTTATCAATTGATCTGACACAACATCTTAGCCAGTTTTAAAATTACATGTCGTGCATCAGAGAGATAGATAATTCCACGGCATCTGGTACTCTGCATTATCAAAAGCATCGTTATTTAAGTAAAAAAAAAAATCAAGATTTCCACATCATTAAAAATAATAGTAATTCCAAAAATATAAATCTCCATTTTATTCCCGGGTCCACGGACTCAGCCCAGTCCACCACTGACTTTCATATAGCCCACTAGCTGAGAATGGTTTTCTATTTTAAATGGTTGAAAAAAAATCAGAAGAATACTTTGTGACACATGAAAACGATACGAAATTCAAATTTCAGTGTTCGTAGATAAAATCAGATTGGAACTCATTCACACCCATCATGACATGCTGTCTATGGCTGCTTTCATGCTATAACAAAGCCAAATCGTTATGACAGAGACCTTATGACCTGCAAAATCGAAAATATTTACTGTCTGGCCCTTTACAGAAAGTGTTTTCTGATCCCCGTTCTTCACCATCGTCTTGTCCACTCTAAGGAGTTAAAAAGGAGTTACTGTAGGACTCGGAATACTTAAAAGGCTTTATCCACCTACTATTCCAGAGTATCCTTGAATCCTAAACCTGCCTAGTGAACACAGGAGTGGCCGTGAGGTGAACAATATCCATGGAAACCTCCAACCTGAGTCATTTATGGTCAGGTGTGTTTTTTTTCTTCCCCACCAAGAGTGGATTTGTCTGAGTGAGTGAACTACATAAACTGCCTTCGCTCTCTACTTCATTTTAACTTCTGGGGACACATATACGAGCAAGCAGGAAGAACAAACATTGGGTTAGTAGGAGGATGGGAAGCTAGTAAAATGCAAATCCTTTGGCCTTCAGTGTCTATTATGATCACTTTTCTAAGCTTGGTAGATCTAGTTTGGCCCTCGTCCACGTGAGGTCACTTTGAAAATGGATTCTTTGGTTTGAACTTTCTTTTTGAAAACTTTATTTTGAAAATTACAAAATCTATATGAGTTTCTTATAGAAAAAGTATAAAACAATGCAAATAGATTAAAATTACACACATTCTAAATTGGTGCAGCCACTATGAGGACAGTATGGAGGTTCCTTGAAAAACTAAAAAGTAGAGCTACTATATGATCCAGGATCCCACTCCTAGGAGTATATCCAGAAAAGACAAAAACTCCAATTTGAAAAGATACATGCGCCCCAATGTTCATAGCAGCACTATTTACAATAACCAAGACATGGAAGCACCCTAAATGTCCATTGACAGATGAATGGATAAAGAAGATGTGGGGGGTGTGTGTGTGTGTGTTATGTATATGTAAAATGGAATATTACTTGGCCATAAAAAAGAATGAAATAATGCCATTTGCAGCAGCATGGATGGACCTAGAGATTATCATACTAAGTAAAGTAAGTCAGAAAGAGAAAGACAAATATCGTATGATATCACTTACATGTGGAATCTAAAAAAAGATACAAATGAACTTATTTATAAGACAGAAATAGACCCACAGACATAGAAAACAAACTTATGGGTTACCAAAGGGGAAGCGGTGGCAGAGTGATAAATTAGGAGTTAGGGATTAGCAGACACAAACCATTATATATAAAATAGATAAACAACAAGGCCCTACTGTGTAGCACAGGGAACTATATTCGCTATCCTGTAATAAACCATAATGGAAAAGAGTATGAAAAAGAATATATATATATATATATATATATATATATATATATATATATATACATATATATATAACTAAATCACTTTGCTGTACACCAGAAACTAACACAACATTGTAAATCAACCATACTTCAATTTTTAAAAATTACACACATTCCCCAAGACAGGTTACTGTTGATATTCGATTGCCTTTTCTTCTAGGTATCTTTCTATGCATTTGTGTACTTTTTAGTGTGGCCAGGACATTCTTTGTCAATCAGCAGACTTCTACAGCATTGCATTAATGGCTACATATAGAATCCTTTACTGTATTTAACCATTCTCCAATTGCTGGACATTTCAGTTGTTTTCCAATTCTTTTTTGTCTATTTATTTTACCATTGTAAACAATGCATGAACATCTTTAGAGCTAAATTGTTAGACACTCTATGAAAATTTTCTTTGAATATATTTAAAAAACTAGTATTGTGTCCCCATGTGGATACACATTGTAAAAACTTTTCATACATATTATAAAACTGCCCTTGGGAAAGGTCATTTCCTCCAGTATTGTGTAATAGTGACTGTTACACACACACACGCACACACACACAGACATGTCCATTCAACATTTTTTGAGGACCAACTATATGCCAAACACTTTTGAGGTGCTGGAACTGTAAACAAAGGAATGTGGCAAAGAACAAAACAGCAAAAATCCCATTTATATACCTTTGAAGATGTTCACCCATTGATCCATCCTCCATCCATCTACCCATCCATCCATCTATCATCCGTCCATTCACCCAGTAACTCCTGCCCTCACAGAGTTTATGTTCTAGTTGAGGAGAGAGACAGTAAACAAAATATGTAATATGTTAGATGGTAATAAGTGTTAATGAGAAAATAAAGAGGATAAGGAAGGGACATGAAATATTGGGGTCAGAAAGGGGTGACAATATTAAATAGGGCAATCAGAGAAGCTCTCCCTGAGAAGGGGACTTCTGAGCAAAGACCTGAAGGGAGTGAGGAACCTCTAAGGACTTCTGACAGGAGAGCATTCCAGACAAAGGAAGAGCAAGTGCGAAGTCCTCGAGGCATGAGTGTGCCTGGAAGGTTTGAGGAGCAACAAGGAGGCCAGTGTGGCTGGAACAGAGAGAGAAGAACGAGATGAGGTCTGAGGTATAAGGCATTGGGTCCTAGTAAAAGCTTGACATTTACTGTGGGTGAGATGGGAACCACTGGAAGGTTTGGGGCAGAAACTGACATGATTTTATGTTTTAACAGAACAAATCTAGCCTCCATATTGAGAATAGAACTGAAGGGGAACACAGATGCAAGCACAAAGGTCTTTGTGGAGCCCACTGAAATAATCCAAGGGGAAAATGGTGGTGACTTACGCAGGTGATAGCAGTGAAAGGGGTAAGTTGTATATTTTGGACATATATCAGCTAGATAGATATGCAGATGCATAGATAGGTGGATGGGTGGCTGGATAGATGGATGGATGATGGTTGGATGATGGATGGATGGATGGATGGATGGATGGATGGATGGATGGATGGATTGACGGATGATAGATGGATGATGGATGAATGGAGAATGGATGGATGGATGGATAGAATAAAATAGGATAAGATAGGATAATATATCCATAATATATATTAACATATGAAAACCTGAGGGAAGACCAATGAGATTCTTAGCTTAACCTAGAGAAGGTAGACAAAGCACATTCCCTTTTCTCATCAAATTCAGCATTCTAGAGTGACCAGTTCTCTCACCTCAGCAATCCTGGAGGTAGATATTATTATCCCCAACTTATAGAGGAGGAAACTGAGATTCAGAGAAGTTGCTGCTGGCCTGAAGTCAAACAGCTAGCTAGTGGCAGCACTAGTATTCCAAAGTTCTATCGTATTCCAAATCTTTAGCACAAATACTGTAACCTGAGAACTGGGAAGAATATTCTCCAATCCCAAAGAAAATATAGGGAAGAGGAAGTAAACATTAACTGTAAAGGAGGGCTGAAAAACAAAGAGAAAGAGGGAGAGAGAGAGAGAGGGAAAGTAAGAAAGAAAGGAAGAAAGGAAGAAAAGAAAGAAAGAAAAAGAAAGAAAGAAAGAAAGAAAGAAAGAAAGAAAGAAAGAAAGAAAGAAAGAAAGAAAGAAAGAAAAAAGAAAGGAAGGAAGGGGGGAAGGGAGGAAGGAAGAAAGAAAGAAAGGAAGAAAAGAAAAACTAGCCAGTTTCTTTGTAAGTAAAAGAAATGGAAATAGGGGAAAGGAGTTAATAAGTCACTTGAAAGGAGACAAATAAAGGTCTTTCCATGTAAGATGACTCGAAATGCCGGAGTGGAGACTGTGCGTCCACAGGCGTCATGCCCTTTCTCCAAGGCTGCCGTTATTTATCAGCTTGAGCTCTTGTTTTTTCCCTTGCTTTAAAGTGAAGTACGCAAACACTCTCACTTCAAAGGGAAAAATTCTCATAAATGTCATTTTACTGCCGGCCCAGATGAATAGCATCAACAGACCCTGAAAGTAGGGTGGGGTGTAGGGACCCCAGTCACGTCTGGTGACTAAGAGGGAAAACTGTCACTGGCTGCTTCTTATAGAAAGAAGGCCAACCTCGAATGAACCCAGCTGAGCACATGCTTGTAGCATCTAAGAGCATGGCATTGCCTACATTCAAATCCCAAATATGTCTCTTTTTATTTAGACAAAGTTCAACAACTCCAAGCCTTGGTTCCTTCATCTGTACAATGGAAATGACTTAATAGTAACCCCTGCAAGGGGTCATTGTAAGGATTTTTTAAATGAACAGATAGAAAGTGCCTAGCACTGTACCTGGTGCCTGAGTCCTTAGCAGACACGAGGGCATCTCGTGTACAGATGGAGCTGGGGCTTACTGTCATGCCACTGCCTGTGATCAAAAGTGGGAAGGTGTCTTCTGACATATGTGGACATTCCAGATGTAAGTTATCAGACGAGATGCAGGGTCCCAGATAAGAAATGGGGATATGCAAGGTGGGCTGTAGAAAGTGAGCGGACACTGTTGATTGGAGACCCAAGAGTTACTGCCACTCCCTCGCTCCCTCCCACTATAGAGGCTGAAAAGCTATACATGCACGTTGCCAGCCTCCCTTGCAGCTACGGGACTAGTCCTGTTCAGAAACACAAATCAAAAGTCTGCTGGGGCAGAATTTTGGAGACTTTATAGTTTAGTAGAAAGAGATGGCTGTACCTAGTGAAGCCTTTCCCCAAGCACCCTTTCTTCTTACCGTTCTGGGAATGCCAGAAGTGACCATGAGACCCACTGCAGCTCCCAAAAGAACTGGCTTATTGAATCAATGCCAACAACAACCTACTAACAGACTTCTTAGGATTCAGTGGGGTGATTCAAGCCGCTGTTGTCAGCGTTTCTATGATTGGCAGTCATTTACGTTCCTACAAATACCAACTCATAGGAACACGAATGCAAGAGAGAGAAAGTCCCTCCTCTCCTTGGGTCCAGCTCCCTGGAACCTCAACTTCAGAGAGCCTGGAGGGATTTGAGAGGACGTCCAGCTTGTGGGAAAATGCTAGTCTCTGCTAGCAACAGCCAGAAAATAGGCGGAAAGTCACCCTAAAGATGCTTAAACCAAGATGAACAGAGAGATGGGCGACTCACCTATCTGCCCCCTGCACCCTCTCAGTTTATCTCACTCCTGTCGTCCCAGAGACATTAGTGAAGTGGTTTTTAGTGGCCTGGTCTGGTCCCAGACTTGCTACAGGGGAATTAGGAGAGTCGTGAATCTGCTTAGACAAGATCATTGAACGGATAGTGTAGACTGGCCAAGGGAAATTGGCATCTTGGGGAAAGGAAATCATGGCTTCAAGACCTTCTCCATTCCCTGACACCATGGTGAAGTAGAGAGTGATTTTATTCAAGGGCCTGGCAAGACCCCAACAGCATCAGCAAACTTTTCAAAACTATTTCCTTCCTCAACTGGCTCGGCTGTAACAGAACGTCCACAGATCTTTGGGTACCTCAACCTCATTTACATTGTTTGTTAAACCCTGTGCAATTTTCTCAAAAGCTAAAGGGCACGTCTGTTTCAGATGAGTTTCTTTATACACATCCTATAGAGAAAAATGCATTCTGCCATTACTGTTTTTAATTATTCACTCATGCATGCATGCATGGGTTGATTGATTGATTAACTGAGTCCATTCACATTTATTGAGCATCTACTATAAGCCAGATTCTGCATGGAATGGAATTTCAAGAATGACAAGTGACATGTTCCTGCCTCAGTAAGGACCCAATATTCTGGATTCCATCCATCTTCTACACAGAACCTTCCTCAAAACTCATCTGGGGAAACTTCCTCCCAATCTTCTCATTCCACAATTTATCACTTGGTGGAGATTTTTATTGCTTTTTCTCCAAGAGAGCCTGGTTGCAGTTGCTCAGTTTTGCTAAGTCACTCTGCAAATGCATTTTTAAAAATATCTTGGCAAGTATACAAAATTCACTGGAGAATTCTACATGACTTCATTATGTTTTTTCAGAGAGCAGGAGAGTATGGAATGGGATATATCACAACACCTTTATAGTAGCTTTGGAATATGGGGGACAAATTGCCTTGCTTAGGACATATGACCACACTACCACCTGGTGGTAATGTTGCACCTGAAGCCATGGAAAAAAGATGGCTGAGTTACCCCAAATCTAATTTTTTGGTGAAACCTATGAATTAGAATGAGATCCTTCATGGATGAATCTTAAAGTGCCAAAGAGTCCATGTAGACCATATCTCAGGGAGCCAATAAAAATTCAGATTAATCTGTATTCTCCAATGATGATCTCTGACTGCCGTATTTATGGTGAATAATAACTCTTCACACTTGTGAAGTGCTTTTCATATGCCTGACTTGGGATAGGCATTACTATTGCCTCCATTTTGCAGCTGAGAAAACTGAGGTTCAGAGAGGGTATGGAACGGTCCAGGTGTAGAGTTAGTCATGTAGGGAAACCAGGATTCAAATCCATATTTTCTAAAGCTTACACACATACTTTCTACCTTTAGGAAGGTCATCATTCTAGTTGTGGGTGCCACATAAAGTCAGAAATCAGTGGCCTGGGTCAATGTTATATCAGAGCATACTGGTCTCAAGGCAAGTACATAGAATAAAGAAACAAATAAGTGGCATGTCACCATCATTGTGAACATATAGACTCCATGCTAGTTGAATGTACATAGGACAACGTGGTCTCACCTTAGGTCAGCTCAGATTCCCCAGAAGCAGAGCCTGAGACAAGGATTCAGGAGCAAGTGATTTATCAAGCGTGCTCTCCAGAGAAATCTGTACCAGTGTTGGAGAAGCAAGACAGGGAAGTGGAGAAAGCCAAGCAAGGATATGGTTTCAGATGAAGTCTAGCTTCAGCCTGCTCCCACAGGGGGCTCTTAAGTGTTAACTGAATTGCAGAGTTGTTCCACCTTGAGACAAGGAAGCTTGGTCTTCATACCTCAGGACAAACCAGTCACTGGCTATGGGAACATATAACTCTGGGAGGGAACATAAACTCTTAGGCACCTTCAGACAAGATGGCTTCAGTTGCCCAAAAGTTAATTCTCTGAAGGATTGGAAGTATGAACCATTAACAGCAATGTACACAGCAGCTGGCAGATGGACATACTCAACTGGCAAGAGGGACCCCAGGGGATCTGGTAGGGTCCAACAGCATCCCTGTGTTCACCCTCCTCCTGCCATGACAGCTTCCACAAGGTTCTCCAAATACACCCACACATATCCACCCCAGGGCCTTTGCACATGTGGTTCCCTCTGTCTGGATGTTCTTTTGCTCACTTCCTTCAGTTCTTCACCCAGATGTCATTTTATCAGTAAGTCCTTCCCCAACCCTCCTATTTAAAACTGAAACAAAACACACACACACACACACACACACACACACACACTCCTCTTTCCAGCTTTTTTTTTTCCTCTGTAGCGTTTCCTACCATCTCACATGTGTACATTTCATGTATCTGTTTAGTGTAATTTCCCAGAACTAGAAAGTAAGATCTGAGAGGGTCCTCGTTGTCCTGTGTTATGTCCCCAGCACCTGGCACAATTATCGACACCCAGTACATGCTCCAAAAATACCTGTTCATTGAGTGAATGAAAACATAAAGATTTAATGGAAGCACTGCACTCTTTTAATAGGAAAACATGCTTGTTATAAAAGCAGAATACATAAATCTAAACTCAGTATGAGTCCAATTACACAAAATAAGTATATATCTGAGTATAAGAAAGAGACTGGAAGGAAATCCAGCAACATGCAAGCAGTGGCTAAATTGAGTGGCAGTAGTATTCATGATTATTAGACTCTACTCAGAACTTTTCTGCATGGTCTAGTTTTCCATTGGGACCATGTATAATCTATTTTAGCACAGAAGAAATGTTTCGTTTTACCTTTTTTTTTTTTAACATCTTTATTGTAGTATAATTGCTTTACAATGGTGTGTTAGTTTCTGCTTTATAACAAAGTGAATCAGTTATACATATACATATGTTCCCATGTCTCTTCCCTCTTGCATCTCCCTCCCTCCCACCCTCCCTATCCCACCCCTCTAGGTGGTCACAAAGCACCGAGCTGATCTCCCTGTGCTATGCGGTTGCTTCCCACTAGCTATCTATTTTACGTTTGGTAATGTATATATGTCCATGCCACTCTCTCACTTTGTCACAGCTTACCCTTCCCCCTCCCCATATTCTCAAGTCCATTCTCTAGTAGGACTGTGTCTTTATTCCCGTCTTGCCACTAGGTTCTTCATGACCTTTTTTTTTTCCCTTAGATTCCATATATATATGTGTTAGCATACTGTATTTGTTTTTCTCTTTCTGACTTACTTCGCTCTGTATGACAGACTCTAACTCCATCCACCTCACTACAAATAACTCAATTTCATTTCTTTTTATGGCTGAGTGATATTCCATTGTATATATGTGCCACATCTTCTTTATCCATTCATCTTTTGATGGACATTTTAAAAAAATAAGAGTTGAAACATGAAAGACCTTCGGTGGATTAATCAGTTCAGTGATCACTGATTGCTATAGCAGTAAAGACAGACAAAGTACTAAATGCCTACTACATATGTCAAACTGTGGGGTGACACCAAGAAAGATGCAGTCTTATGTTATACTGTGTTCAGGCATGATGCCTGGCTTGTACCAGGTGCTCATTATAAGTCTGAGTATAGAAAGAGGAAAGGAAGGGAGGGAGAAAGAGATAGAGGGAGGAAGAGAAGGATGGAGGGAGAAAACCTATCAATCAAAATCCTACCATCCATGCCCTCCATGATAGGGTCTGGAGGTTTCTGCCCCAGTACCTGAATGAGGTGGGGCTGCCGAGGGAGGCCAGTTCTTGGTCTGGGACAATAGCCACACTCATCTGTTCAACAGTGACTGTATGTCAAGACCCCAGACGAAGCAGCCTGGATCCTGACCACACACAAGTGGCTTCAGCTCGGGGGTCTTTGGGCTCCTCCGCACAAAGGGATAGTCACGTCAGCCTCACTCTTAACATCTCTTAATCCACACAATAAACTGATGAGACAGACATCACTCACCCCAATTTAAAGATGAAAACACTGAGGCAATAAGAGGATAAATCACCTGTCCGAAGTCACACACTTTGGGCAAAGACGAATTTCACCTGATTCTCCATCTTTACTTTCACCTACTCTAGGCGCTCCCTCTGAAAGGGCATTTGGGTGTAAAAGCGAGCCTTGGAAAGAGGGGAGATGCTAAGGCTGACACAGAGGCACCCTGGGCCTGAGGCTACTCTGGATCTGGTTCTCTGTGCTCTGATGGTGAGCAGACATCTTTGTAACTCCGGACCCCCGGGAGTGAAATCTTCCGTGTTCAAGAGACTGTAGTTCACCCAAGGTCAGAGTAATTGTGCATGATTAATGGTTGATCTCTTTGTGAAAGCCCTACACAAAAGCTCCAAACCGACTCGTCGTAATTTCATACTCCTCCCAGTTCATTTAGAAGAGCAGGGTTTTATTTCCTCTCTGCACAGCTGAGAAATCAGAATCTTCAGCTCTGGAAAAGAGCTTCTGAACCCAGGACTTACGCACTGTGGTTTCCCAAGGCTGGTACCAGACATCACGGATGTGTCTGGCCCCTTTGGGTGAAAATGAAAAGAGAGGTTATATAATAGAAAGAGGGAGTGTTTGCTGAGCACTCATCATGCACCAAGCGTCAATCTGTGCCCATTACAGGAATGAACTCCCTCAGTCCTCAAATCCAATATGTGATGATTATCTCCATTTTACAGATGAGGAGACTGAGGCACAGAGAGGGTACGTAGTTTAGGACACAGAGCTCGTAAGTAGGGCAGCCAGGATTTGAACCCTGGCGGTCAGGTTCCAGAGCTTGATCTTCAGGAAGTGCCCCCATCCGGCTTCCTGTTTCAGAATAAGCTCCAAATCTTCCCTGCTCATTGGTCAAAGCAACCTGATCTTAACCCGGTTAATACCTGAGTGCAAATGGTTCCTTCGCAAGCAATGACACCCCCCCCCCAATGCCACCACCATAGTTGTCACCCCTCTCATGGCTCACGTCACACCACCCACCTACCCCCAACCTTCAGACACGCACGCACTGCTCCCTAGGTGTCGGTCTGCCCACTTACTTCCCACTTTCGCAAGCGCATCATAATTCCCCACCACTCCCTGCCTTTGCACGGACTGTGCCCTCCGCCTGGTGCCTGTTTTGCTCTGCCTTTGCCCGCTTCCCAAGTCCTGCTTGCCCTTCGTCACCCAGGCTGAGTATGGCCCCCAACAAACGCCCCAGGCTCACTCATTGACATCCCGAGGTCCCGAGGCAGCCCTCGAAGGGGTCCTTTTAAATTTGTGAATTAGTTGCCTGTATTTTTAAAAGTAGGAGATTTCACTTTTTTTAAATGTGGCATTCTGGTAACTCTTGAAAAGCCAGAATACCTGAAAACAGTGACCTGAAATCCTGCACGGCAACAGTTAGAGCAGCTGGGCAGTGGATGTCCCCTTTGAAGGGGACACGGGCTCACCAGATCACCAGAGTCCCCTCCATCCTCTGTCTCTACCCACCTTGCTCATGGATCACGTGGCTGGCCCCTATAGATTGAGAGTTTCAAGCCCTGCACTAAAAGATATTCTGCAAAATGGGGGTTTGGGAGCAGAGAAGGTGCAGCCTTTGGGGTGTGTTCTGAATTGTCCTTTCCTTTCTGATGCCTGCCTGCCTTGCCTACCACAGGATACATTATATCACCAACCGGACCATCAGTTTCAGAAATGCATTGCTAGGGAAAGTCATCTTCCATTCATTCATCTATTTCACGAATATCTGTGGAGCCCCAGCGAGGTACGAGGAATTTTGTCTAATCGGCATGCATTTCAGGGAAGCTGCCGGAAGGCGGTCACTTCTAGTCCTTTAACTCTTTATGTCTTCTCCTGAAGCCTTTGCACTGTGACTTCTCCACACTGCATCCAAACTCCGACTGCTGAGGAATTTCACCTCCTGTAAATGGCCATTAAAGGCTCCTCTGTGTGGCTCCACGGCTGTTTCTTGTGGCTCCTCGACCCCGCCTTGCAGATGCTCTGGGTCTCAGCTAACACATCCCTCACCTTCCTGTGTATAGTTACAGCTGGGAGTCCAGCCAGACTAGGGTCTGTGCTTCCTAGTGAGGCCTCATTACAGCGTCCTCAGACTGTGCAGAAGGTGTGGGTCTCATGCCCCAAACCCAGCCTGGCAAATTTTATGGGGGCTCAGGCTTTAACTGGGGATTTTAAAGAGCTGGGGGTTTTATGTGAGACAGCTGGAATGCCAGTCCCCGTAGGTAGCTGCAGCCAAAGTCTCCAGGAGGAAAACAGTGGGTTCCTCAGACAGACCTGCTCAGGCTCCCAGCGCCCAGGAGATGGAGGGAAGGAGAGGCTGCCACCCAGCTGGCCCCTGGTCTTTGAACCCAGGCCTCTTGGCTTCACAAGGGAGCAATAGAGAATTCATCAGGCCAAGATGACCCTGTCCACACCAACACAAATCCCCACCCAGCCAAATCCCCAGAGCCCTGTGATGACCCTTTGCCCTTGCCTGTCTGTTCTCACAGGTGGACTAAGGCTGTTTGTGATCATAGAACAGCAGGAATCTCTTCTCACCGGGAATAGGGCACTTCCTCCAATAGGGTCAAAATACATCTTCTTGATTCTTTCCTGGCTGGTGACTCTAGTAATTTAGACCATAGCTCTGGTGATCCAGACCAGGACCAGACCATTGTTTTTGTCTTTGTGTGTGTGTGTGTGTGTGTGTGTGTGTGTGTGTGTGTTTTAGAGGTTGTCATCATTGATCTCTACAACCATCTCCATAACCACTTCTTTTTTTTAATTTTATATTATTTTATTTTATAGGAGATGGAGCAACCTGCTCTCTTTTTTTTTTTTTTTAAAGTAATTGATTTATTCATTCATCTCTGGGTGCATTGGGTCCTCGTCGCTGCATGCAGGCTCTCTCCAGCTGCAGCGAGCAGGGGCCACTCCCCGCCGCGGTGTGTGGGCTCCTCACTGCAGTGGCCCCTCCGGGGGCTCTAGTTGTGGCACACGGGCCTAGTCGCTCCGCGGCATGTGGGATCTTCCCGGACCAGGGCTCGAACCCGTGTCCCCCGCATTGGCAGGCGGATTCTTAACCATTGCACCACCAGGGAAGTCCCTGTGTTTTTTTTAATAAGAAGATATTACCTTTATTTTTTTCTGTTGAAGTATAGTTGATTTACAATATTATATTAGTTTCAGGTGTACAACATCGTGATTCAATACTTTTATAGATTATGCTCCATTTAAAGTTATTATAAGATATTGGCTGTATTCCCTGTGCTGTACAATATATCCGTGTAGCTTATTTATTTTATACCTAGTAGTTTGTGCCTCTTCATCCCTTTGCCTATCTTGCTCTTCCCACCACCCCTCTCCCCACTGGGAACCACTTGTTTGTTCTCTACATCTGTGTCTGTTTCTGTTTTGTTATATTCATTCGTTTGTTTGTTTCTTAGACTCCACATATAAGGGACAACATACAGTATTTGTGTTTCTCTGTCTGACTTATTTCACTAAGCATAATACCCTCCAGGTCCATCCATGTTGCTGCAAATGGCAAAATTTCATTCTTTTTTATGGCTGAGTAGTATTCCAGTGTGTTTGTTTTTTAACTGTGATCTATATCCAAAAGAATGTGGGTATATCTGGGGAAGCAGCGGGGCCGGTGGAGGAAACCAGTTCAAGTCCTCATTCTTGCCTTTTATCTCAGGCTCAGACCACAGCCTCCGTGAGAGGACGGGGGCATAATTCATGGAGGGGATATGGCAGCAAGGGAATCGGAGGGCCTTTGGGAGTTTCTGAGGCTCCCCCCATTTCCTCTTCCATGGTGACATTATGAACACCATAATAAGTTAAACATATGGGAGCTTCAAATTCCTACCTGACTTCTCCCTTCCCTCCTGCCTCTTCCAGGGTTGTGGAAAGACAGAAAGATGGTCAGGCTGGAGACCTGGGTCCCTGGCTCTCCTCCCCCATGACTGTGTTGCCCGAGAAATACAATTTCTATCTCTGGGCCTCTGTTTACCCATTTGTAAAGTGAAGTGAGTAGGCCAGAAAAAAATGAAAACTCGATTTTCTCTCAGTTGCCACTTCTGGGCAAATGGTAGACTGCCTGATACGTTCTGTTGAGAATTAAATGAGCAAATCCCCATCCCACCTGGACCCCCCCAGGCAGCACAAAGCCTGGCATGCCGTCACAATTCTACTTAGCCATCTTTTATAACACATATCCACAAGGTCTTCTCTGCGGGGTCCGGTTTTGGTTTCTTTGAGGTGTAGAGTGATAAAGTCACTGCAAAGCAGTCCAAGGGAATACTCCTTCTAGATGATCATGATTAACATTTCCTCAATCTTGCTTTTTTCACCTATGCTTAATTCAACGGCAATTGTTTTTAGCAACTCAAATCCAATCAGATTTTTCCAAAGCATACAGTTTCGTTTCTATGGATGCAGTTGTTCCTCAACACACTCATTTTTCACTGGTTTCTGTGAAATGTTATTAACTTGTATAATTAAAAGAACAAGGAGGGATAGATCCTGGTTTGCGGGGTCTGAAGCTTATACAATTTGGCAGCCCTTTTTGAAGGAAAAGAAAGCTAAATTACAAATATAGAGTTAGACACAAATATCGATACCTATTTAGAATAAGAAGAGAAATCACAGGTTTCCACTCTTTGAAAAAGTGGAAAGACTATAAATGTCACAAAATTTAGAGAAAGAGATAATAATATTTTTATTAATTAATTACCTCTCACGTGGCTAAAATATTTTTATCCTATAACTTCTGACCACAAATTCTTAATCACTTCTTTATATGACAATCATTTTGTAATAATGTCTTCTCTGGAAAGACTAAAATTCAGTATTTTCTTTAGCAGGGTTAATCATTTTGTTTATACTTGGAACACATAAAATTGAAATTTCTCACCGTTTGTGGTACTGATACAGGTTGTGCCCTGGAACCACAAAAATTGATCAATTCTATTTTACATGAGTTCCATCAAATAGAGGATATCGGGTGAGTATACCTGTTAAAGCTATACTTTCAAGCATATTCCCGATAGCAAAGAACTTCCGTTTTGACTACTTGTCATTCTAACTGAATCCTCTGCTCACAATTTTACTCATTTGATAATTGAATTTTCCATAGACTAGTTCCTGGCTCTGTATATTTCAAACCTTGTTTCTCCTCCACATACCTCTGGTGCCAGGCACCATAGAATGTATTCATATTGAAATATGCTCTCTGATCCCGCACTTGTAGGTCACAACATCAGTGCGTAGGTATAATGAGGTGGGAGGAGCATTTCTGGAAGCCATTTCCACATTGGAATGGCTAGATAAACCTTCACATAGAAATGACTTTGAACCACACAAATATAGTCCATTTAATCCAGTCTAAATATATCCCTACCTCAACTTCCCATGAGCAGTCACTTCAATGACCCCTGACATTTGGGGAAGTGGAAAGAGACAGTAGTTTTAACCAACTACAATTAAAATATTTTACTTTGAAATAGATGGCTAGTGGGAAGCAGCTGCATAGCACAGGGAGATCAGCTCTGTGCTTTGTGACGACCTAGAGGGGTGGGATAGGGAGGGTGGGAGGGAGATGCAAGAGGGAGGAGATATGAGGATATATGTACATGTAGAGCTGATTCACTTTGTTATAAAGCAGAAACTAACACACCATTGTAAAGCAATTATACTCCAATAAAGATGTTAAAAAAATATTTTACTTTGAAAAATATTTTAAAACATGAAACCAATCTGATAAAGGACGGTTGTCTAAAATATATGAAGAATCTTCAAACTCAACAGCAAGAAAATGAACAACTCAATTAAAAAATGGGCCGAATAATGCCATTTGCAGCAACATGGATGGACTTAGAGACTATCATACTAAGTGAAGTAAATCAGAAAGAGAAAGACAAATACCATATGATATCACTTATATGTGGAATCTAAAATACAACACAGGGCTTCTCTGGTGGCGCAGTGGTTGAGACTCTGCCTGCCAATGCAGGGGACACGGGTTCGAGCCCTGGTCTGGGAAGATCCCACATGCCACAGAGCAACTAAGCCCGTGAGCCACAATTGCTGAGCCTGTGCGTCTGGAGCCTGTGCTCTGCAACAAGAGAGGCTGTGACAGTGAGAGGCCCGTGCACCGCGATGAAGAGTGGCCCCCACTTGCCACAACTAGAGAAAGCCCTCGCACAGAAACGAAGACCCAACACAGCCATAAATAAATAAATAAATTTAAAAATTAAAAATAAAATAAAATACAACACAAATGAACCTATCTACGAAACAAGAGCAGACTCACAGACATAGAGAACAGACTTGTGGTTGCCATGGGGGGGCGGGGCACGGAGGTGGAGGGAAGGATTGGGAGTTAGGGATTAGCAGATGCAAACTATTATATATAGGATGGATAAACCACAAGGTCCTACTGTATAGCACAGGGAACTATATTCAATATCCTATAATAAACCATAATGGAAAAGACTATAAAAAGAATATATATACATATGTGTATATATATATATAACTGAGTCACTTTGCTGTTCAGCAGAAATTAAACACAACATTGTAAATCAACTATACTTCAATAATTTTTTTTAATGGGCCAAAGAGCTTAACAGACACTTCATCAAAGAAGATATGCAGATGGCAAATAAGTATATGAAAAGATGTTCAACATCACATGTCATTAGGGAATTGCAAATTAAAGCAACAGTGAGATACCACTACAAACCTACGAGAATGACCAAAATCCAAAACACTAACAACATCAAATGTTGGTGAGGGTGTATAGCAATAGGAATTCTCATTCACTGTTGGTGGGAGCATAAAAGGGTACAGCCACTTTGGAAGAGCGCTAGAGGTCCCTTACAAAACTAATCATACTCTTACCATACAGTCCTGCAATCATGCTTCTTGATATTTACCCAAATGAGTTGAAAACTTATGTCCATACAAAAACCTGCACGTGGAAGTTTATAGCAGCTTTATTGATAATTGCCAAAACTTGGAGGCAACCAAGATGTCCTTCAGTAAGTGAATGGATAAATAAACTGTGGTACATCCAGATAACAGAATATTACTCAGAAGTAAAAAGAAATCAGCTATTGAGCCATGAAACGACATAGAAGAAACTTAAATGCAGGTCACTAGGTGAAAGAAGCCAACCTGAAAAGATTGCATGCCCTATGATTCCAACTATATAACATTCTGGAAAAGGCAAAACTATGGAGACAGTAAAAAGATCAAGGGGTTATCAGAGGTTATGGGGGAGGGAAGGAGGAATAGGCAGAGCACAGAGGATTTTTAGGGCAATAAAACTGTTCTGTATGATAATACAATGATAGGTACATGTCATTATACATGTTTGCATAGGGAATGGAGAAGGCCGGCTATTTGTTGAAGCAATGAACCAGAGGATGGTAAAGAGAGTTTCTACTGTCATTGCTAACATTTGTTGAACTTCTACTGCATATCAGACAGTGCTACATTCTTTACATAACAACATCTTTTAAACCTTCACAGCAGCCCTATTATTATTATCAATTTAGAGAGGAAGAAACTGAGGCTCTGAGAAGTGACATGAGTTACCAGAAGCCCTACGTACAGATAGTCAGTGAAGTTGGGATTCGAACAATGGTGCACAAGGCTCCCCTGAGTCATGCTGCCTTAATCCAGGACTTTGGGTGACATATTTTCCCCTCTATCTTTTTTATCATTTGCATAATTGTGCAGTAGTACCTGCCTTGAAGCCTTCCCTGAGGTTGTGCACATAGAAGTCAAAATGAGGTCATGGAACAGAGAAGAACACTTTTAATTGTGAGATGCTATATGTATTTGTCAGGATCCAGCCAGAAAACAGAAACCACTAAAGGTCTTTCAGACAGAGGGAGTTTAATAAAGGGAACTGACTACCCCAATGATGGAAGAGCTGAGAAGCCAACAGGAAGTGAGGAAGCAACCCAGAGGCTGGCAAGAGCAAGAAGCGCTACTTCCCTTGGGCTGGAGGGATAACAAGAGAAGGTAGCTTTGCCAGGGCCAGAAGCTGGGGCATCCTGTAGTCACTAGGGCCCAATGGAGCTGAGATAACAGAGGAAGGAGCTGTCCTATCAGAGATGGAGCTAAGGAGAAGAGGCAGCAGCTGCAGGAGATGCTTCTGGAAGCAGAGAATGACATAGAAATACCCTGGCTTCTCTCCTTCTGTCACTCTGCAGTTTTCCAGCACTTTTTCCATCGGCCAACCCTTTCCAACAGGCTGGGAACCAGAGCTTCCTGTGATACAGAGAAAAGCACAGAAGGGAAAGAATAAGAAGCGGACGTGAGGGCAAGCTTGCTGTTAACCATGCCACCCATATGCAAGATACTATTATTATAGGAGAGAACTGCAGGGTCCCAATTAACAAGAGGAGGAGGGATAGACACAGGATTCCAAACTATCACTCAATTTTTCTTCTCCCAGAACAAACATGTGAGAACACAGTGAAAAGATTCAACCAGGAGATCCCACATTTCTGGATAAAATCTTGACTGTACAAAACCGATGAGGTGGAGGAGCCGATAAGGAAAATGTAGGTGGATAGTTTATACATTCTATTCTGCCTGAAACCAAGCTGCACACGGATAGCACTCAAAAATTAGGGTTAATTTTCATCTTAAAATAGAGAGAAGCCTCAGGACTGATGGAAGTGACCTGTCCTCCTCTGAAGGGGCCTCTGGTGAGGAGGTGTGGAGAGCTCAGCCCCGGAGACCTGGAATGACACTGTCCTGGCTCCTTTGATCCATCAGAAACCGATAGCCTTCCTTTCCAGCCGTCAGCCCAGGCAGAGGCGGCTCTGGATGGTCCTGCTTAAGGGTGTATATGGGAGAGAGCAAGCAGCTCCAGCCCCAAGCCACTATTCCCACTTCTCTCTTTTTTTTTTTAAATTTTATTTATTTATTTATTTATTTATGGTTGTGTTGGGTCTTCATTTCTGTGCGAGGACTTTCTCTAGTTGTGGCAAGTGGGGGCCACTCTTCATCGCGGTGCGCGGGCCTCTCATCATCGCGGCCTCTCTCATTGCGGAGCACAGGCTCCAGACGCGCAGGCTCAGTAATTGTGGCTCACGGGCCCAGTTGCTCCGCGGCATGTGGGATCCTCCCAGACCAGGGCGCGAACCCGTGTCCCCTGCATTGGCAGGCAGACTCTCAACCACTGCGCCACCAAGGAAGCCCCCCCACTTCTCTCTTCATCGATGCTCTGCCCTGGATTCTATCTTAAGAGGCAAATGCAGTTCCAGTGAAGCATTCTGAACACCGTTGCTCCACCAGGCCTGGCATTGGCAAACAGTTCCTGAGTCCAGGATTGTCCGTCCCCATTTGCCTCGGGAGCTGCCAACACCTTATGCTGTAGCCTTGCAAACCACATTCAGTTCCTTGGGGTACGTGCCCTCTCTTCCCTGGGGCTGGAATACACTACGACTTCTTCTTATCAAGTCAGCACTGACTCAGCTCTCAGTAAATGTCACTTCCCCATGTGAGTCCTCGCTGACCACCCTCCAAAAGTGGTCTGTGTTTCATAGCACCTGTGCTCGTCCTTGTGATTACACTCTATTTTTACTACTCATGGAAGGACCTAGACCCAGGGTCTGCAGCTACAACCAGTGGGCCAATGCAATCCATTGCCAGTTTGTGTGAATAAAGTTTTATTGGAACACAGCCGTGTTCATTCATTTACATATTGCCTATGGCAGCTTTCACACTACAAGGGCTGATCTGAGCCGTTGCAACAGAGACCTACAGCCAGGGATCTTTCTAAATGTACATCTAAAATTAAAATCTTAAATCCTCTTTGTGTCTCTTTACTGGCTTCAGGATAGCATCCAAACTCAAAGAACAACAACAAAAAAGTGTTATTGGCCTGAAATCTAGGACGGATAGATAAGCAGATGATTTCTAGGGGACACACCAGGATCAGTATAAGCATGAAGCACCTAGCACAGTACTCAGCATGATGCAGTCATGTGACAATGTCAGTTTCCTTCATTCCAACCTCCCGTACCTTCAGGATCTGCAGCTTTACAAAGTGAGCAGACAGCACATGTGGCAGGGTTCATTATGCAATGCTAAGGAGTTCTGTGTTACCACAGGCCTGACTATATTTGTGCACTTTACATAAAAACAAATCAAGACCACACTTAAGTTAAAGGCTGTGCAATGCACAATTGGGTTATTCTGTTTACTCATCCACCCATTTGTTCATTTATTCAACAAACGTTTATGTAGCATCTATGCTAAGCCAGGCAGTGGGCAAGATACACAATACAAGAATTGCATAAGAATGGGGAGAAAAGATTAAACTGCTCCCAAGCTTACTCCTGAGGTTATTTTAAATGAAACAAGGGGTATCATTCAATCACAAGATGGAGCGTAGACAAAGTAACAATATAAACCGGCATCCCCACCAAAGGATGATTCAGGCACCAAGTTCCCCAACGGAATGTGAAGTTGCAAACTCTTCAGGAGTCCCCATGCTGGACTGTCCAGAGCTCGTCTCACCAAGTGAATTCAGCGTCGCCAGCTCGGCCCCCTCCCCCAGCCACGTCCAAGAACAGAATCCAGCCAGGGGCCTCAAACAGGCAGAAATATTTATGCCACATCCAGAAGACCAAATCTATGAGACGGAGCTGATGCCACTTGAAAGGAATCGGGGTGGAATCTTCGGAGATTAAGAAAGTGACAGTGACCAAGATGCGAAGGGGGAGAGGGGTGAGAAAAAGGAGAGATTAAAGCAGCTGGGCCATCCGTTATTTTGATTTGTGCCTTTTTCTATTTCAAAGGGAATTAAGGGAGATGAATTAAGACTTCATTAGATCCCAGCAACTTCAGGAATATTAATCCATCTTCCATTTGCAATAAGACTCACCAGTCTCTGCAGGGTCGGGGTGAAGGAGAGAGAAAGCTATTGGTATGTTGCTGGGACCGCCCTGTGCCCCCTGCCTCTCGCCTCTGGTCACTTTCCCTTTCATGCCTTTGTTTGACATATAGGAAAGAATCATGAGGTGTTGAGTATCATTAACTTCCAAACACCTATGAAATCAGTAGGAAAGTGCAAACATTACGGACCCCAACCGTCTCTGCCAATGATCCGTCCTAAAGTCCTCCCCTTTGGAGATGAAAAGAAAGAGCTTGGCAGGCGGACAGTCTCAGGGAGAGAGGAATGAACGAACAGGAGGGGGGACACGCAGGATAAATGAAAATATGATTGACTTCTTACCTCGGTCCGGCTCACACATGGTTCTGAGCATTTAATAAACGGGTTGACACTCCGAGTTCCCCTCATTAGGAGAACGCGGAGACCTGGATTATCGTAAATCAGAAGGCCAGGTTATCAAAGCTTGTGATCTTTAACTGTGTCAGGGCGCCCTCCTGTCTGCTTATGGAGACAGTAACCCGAAAGCTGCAAAGAATTAGCCGCTGCGCCATGATTTAAGGCACACACACCCCTGAAGGAGGTGGGAGGCCGGGCCAGGCAGGGGAAGGTTTTGCCCAGGTACCCAGCCCAAGGAGAGCTGTCTCTGGGATGCATGGCACCTGGGGGGTAGGCGTGAGGGATGACCCTATAATGGACCAAGTAACAGACCTATGTGTTTGGTGAGACTGGGAGCTAGCACTGGAAAACTTTGAATTCTAGGTTTTCCAGTCTACCTTCACATCAAAATCTAACGCAAAACTGTTTGGTAATTTCTAATAAAGACACATCTATCCCCAGACTCAAAAACTGCATCCAAGAGAAATGAATGCATAGATCCACAAAAAGATTTGCAAGCAAATGTTCACAGCTGCTTTATTCATAATTACCCCCAAACTGGAACCAACCCAGGTATCCTTCAACAGGAGAATGGATTAACCTACGCTGGTACATCCATACAATGGAATAATATTCAGCAATAAAAAGAAACAAACTCCTGATACATTCAACAACATGAAAGAATTGCACAGATCTAGTGTTGAGTGAAAGAAGCCAGACACAGGAAAGTACACACTGCGTGAGTCCATTTATGTGAAGTTGAAAGGCAGGCAAAAGTAGTCTATGGTGGGACTTCCCTGGTGGTCCAGTGGTTAAGACTTTGCCTTCCAATGCAGGGGGTGAGGGTTCAGTCCCTGGCTGGGGAGCTAAGATCCCATATGCCTTACGGCCAAAAAACCAAAAGGTAAAACAGAAGCAATACTGTAACAAATTCAATAAAGACTTAAAAAAAATAAAAATAAATAAAATTAAAAAAAAAAACTAATCTACAGCAATAAAAGTGAGAAGAGTAGCAGGCGAGAAGGACATGATTGGGAGCATAAGGGAACTTTCTGGGGAGATGGAAACGTTCTGAGTCTTAACCTGGATGATGGTTACAGGGGCAGATACATTTACAGAAACTTACCAATCAGTACAGTTAATAGTTGCATATTTTAGTATGTCTAAATTACATCCCAATAACATACCTCAAAAACAAACAAATAAATGAATAAATGTAGATTTTAGGGCCTTTGCACATGCTTTGCCTGGAGTTCCTTTTGCCTGGGGTATCCCCACCCCCTTCCCAATATTTTCAAGGCTGGCCCCACCATATCATTCAAGTCTTAGCTTAACCATCACCTGTTCAACAGAGCTCAGCCATTCTCTGTGGCATGGTCCTGTTTTTTTTGTTTGTTGGTTTGTTTTCATCTCGCTAATTATGCTCTGAAATTATCTTGCATTATGTATTTGTTTATTCTCTGCCTCTTCCTCCAGCCCCACATAGACTGTAAGCTCTTGAAGGAGAAGGGTCTTATCCAGCCTCAGAGCTGACTTCTTGGAGGACATCAGTGCACGTTCTCACCTCTGGTTTCTGGTTGAGTTTTGGCCAATGGGAAATCCTAGCAGGAGGCTGAATGAAAAAGGGAGTGGGAGATTAAGGTGTCTCCTAACTTGTGAGGTCGCGACAAGCTAGCTGCATCTCTAGATCAGTGGTTGTCAACTGGGGATAATGTTGCCTCCCAGGGGACATTTGGGATGTCTGGAGGGCACTGCTGGCATCCAGTGGGTAGAGGCCAGGAATGCTGCTAAACACCCTGCAATGCACAGGACAAACCCCCCAACAAAGAATTGTCCAGCTCCAAATATCAACAGTGTCAATGTTAAGAAAACCCATTCTAGATGAAGGTCACAGTTCACCTAAGGAGGACCTCTCTCCATAGCTCTCTCCCTCCAGATACAGGTAACAATCCCCACTTCCTTCAGGTCTAGGGGTTGTAAAAGCCCCAATGTTGCTAGCTCCCAGGTACTGTACTATCCTTTATGCTTCTGCTATATCCCAGCCCCATCCCTGTATTAGCCCCTTTATGAAACTCCTCAAATTATCCAATTCTATAGCCTATGGGCTATTCTATCTCCCAGTGGAACCCTGACAGATACGCCATTTCATCTCCAACAGCTAAGCATCCAGTAAATATCAATAAGTATCTGCTAAATTAACTAATCAATAAGTGAGGCTCTCCCCAGGAAATTTGGATTTAGAAGTCAAAGATAAATCTTGGAACTGACCACTTTTAAAAGATTCCCCGGGTGATTCTAGAACAATACGCTCATGTATTAATGGGGAAACTGAGGCCCAGGGGAGGGGAAACTACTTTTTCAGGGTCACACCGTTTTGAGGTCTGAGGTCCAGAAAGGACTCGGTCTTGACGTTGATTGTTAATACTGTTATCCTTTGTTATTTTCCTTGAACTGTTTTTCTCATAACATTGCCAATTCCTTTGGGCATAAGGCAGATTCTGCAGTCCCGACCTCCTGGATGTCCAAGAGGAACATTGAAGCTGTGAGATCCTAATTCATCTACACATGACTCTGAATGTCCAAGGCTGGAGGGGCAGATCCGCAGAGGGGCAAATACCCTGAGGACAGATATTTCTGGCTCAGTCCCAGATTCTGCCACATCCAAGCTCCTTGACCTACTAAGATTCAGTCCCCTTGTCTGGAAATTGGAGATGATAGAGTTTACCTTTCAGGTTTGTTCTGAGGCCTCCATGAGATTATATCTATAAAGTGTGTGGCCAAGTGCCAGGTACAGAGTAGATTACAGAGGGCGGTGGCGGCAGCTGAGGTGCCCTCCAGCCCAGTTCTCTGCGTTTGGTGTTCTAGAATCGAATACTCAGAGTTCCCAATATGACTGGGCAAAAATAACTCGAATCTAAAAAAAAAAATAAGAGATTCAACCCTCTATAGTCTTGGCTAAAATATGGGCTGTAGAAAAGCCAGTCCCTAGCCACTGAGGTCCAGACAGGAGGTTTAAATTGCTTACAGTAGGTTTCAACTTGCCAGTGGAAAAAGTCCGCATTCCTTCGTGAATTTGAGAGGACAGTCTTCCTCTAGGTGTTCTCAAAAGAGTGGAATTAGCATCTCACATTTTATCTTCTCTCTTCACACCCAGATTAGAGTCTTTAACACTGGGGAACTTTCAGGTTTTCCACTCAGAAGAGAGAATTGGCTGGGAAAAAAGAAGACTACCTCTGTTTCTCCATAACTTGGGGGCACTTTGGAGATGTGAACATTGATTAGTCTGAGACAAAACCAAAAAGGTGGGCTTTTGGTATAATTTAGACCTAAGGAAGGTCCAAAGGAATGGTGAGCATAAGAGAATACTCTCTTTAATGGAGACTTAAATGCAACAGCTCCAGTACTTTCTCTTTTTTTAATATTTATTTACTTATTTATTTTGGCTGTGCCGGGTCTTAGTTGTGGCATGCGGAATCTTTAGTTGCAGCATGCGGGCTCTTTAGTTGCGGCATGCGGGCTTCTTAGTTGCAGCATATGAACTCTTAGTTGCAGCACGCATGTGGGATCTAGTTCCCTGACCAGGGATCGAACCCCTGGCCCCCTGAATTGGGAGCATGGAGTCTTACCCACTGGACCACCAGGGAAGTCCCTCCAGTACTTTCTAATTCTGAGACTCAGGCTCTTCTTCTGGAAACTGGGGAGATATCAGTACCTGCCCCATGTGGTCAAGGTAAGAACTGACTTACCTTGAATCTACACACAATTGCAGTAATTATTTACTACCTACAATTTTGTACGCTACCTTTTTCAGTGAATACTCTGTCATTGTGCATTGTTCCCAAGGAAAATCGCTTTAATTCTTTCTTCAAATTAGATAGTATTGTTTACTGTAGAAAATTTGAACAATACATATAGAAGACTAATGAAGAAAGCAGAAGTTCTTGAAGCCCCAGCATCCTAAGACAGCTACCAGTAACATTTGGGGAATGCTCTTTCATGCATCTCTCTTTTTTTTTTGGCTGGAGACACTTCACTCAGATCCCTGTCTCCACCTTTTCATGGCCTTCATCTCTATGTCTGTTCTCCTCTTCTTGTGAAGCGTACTTGTCATTAGATTTAAGGCCCTACCCAGATAATCCAAGGTGACCTGACCTCAAGATTCCAAACTTCAGGCTTCCCTGGCGGTCCAGTGGTTAAGAGTTTGCCTTCCAATGCAGGGGGTGTGGGTTCAATCCCTGGTTGGGGAGCTAAGATCCCACATGCCTCAGTGGCCAAAAAACCAAAGCATAAAACAGAAGCAATATTGTAACAAATTCAATAAAGACTTTAAAAATGGTCCACATCAAAAAAAAATCTTTAAATAAATTCCTAACGTATGTACATCTGCCAAGATCATTTTTCCAAAGAAACTCACATTTGCAGTTTCCAGGTGAACATATCTTTGCGGGGGGCGGGAGGTCCGGGTCGGGGGCCACCGATCAACCCACTACAAATGGGCATAATAATAGTTGCCTCCTAGAGTTACTGTGATGAACAACTTAGATGGGATAATGTATATGCAGTTCTTGGCACATGATAAATGGTCAGTAAATGCTGTATATTAATAATCTTATCTGAAGGGCATTGTTTCTTGCAATCCTTTCTGGATGAACAAAGTAAGATATAAATAAACAAACCTAAAAGAATAATTTTGAAGTTCAGATGGATGCCAAAAATGTGGTTTTCTTGAATTCTCTGTGAGCTCTCTCTAGTGTCTTAAAGAGGAGACTTTTGATATATTTATGCTCTGATTTTTTTCCCCTCTCTCCTCTGTCATAGCTCAGCAGTTTGGCCATTTTACTTGGGAAAAAAGAAGGCTTCAGAATGCATGGATTCATTCGAATCAATTAGGTGAATTACAGTTTATTTAGAATGAAAAAGCTACCATTCATTTCAACGTGTTGCTTTTCATGATTTTGTGACATTGAGGTTAAATAGAAATTCTTTTCAGCTTCATTATTTTGAGGCACAGAGTTGCTCTGATATTTCTTAAAATCTGGTAAATGAAAATCAAGATTTATAAAAGCTGAATGAGGAAGCAACAGTTCACCGCACAAAAAGATCTGTCCTTGACCAAAAGATGCTCCTGGTGCATTTCTGGCAACTTGATTTACAAGAGGCGGGTAATAATAGAGCAAGAAAAACAATGGAGTCATAGAGTCCAGAGAAGTGTTTTATTCTGGGCTGTGCTACCCTCTAGCTGTGCGGCATCTGCTGGTAAAGTAACCTCTCTTGATTTTCCTGCTGTAAAATGAGAGAGGCTTGGAAACCACAACAGCTAAGGTGACTCCCAGGTCTGACCTTCTAGAGCCCATCAGCCAAGTGCAAACATTTCTCATTCATCCTTCAAAAGAGTTAATTTCAATCCTTTCACCAGTGACCAGGGAAGAATTAGAGTTGAATTCAGCAAATTTTCTGCAGTTGAAACTCCTAATGGCATTTGTTGACTTGGAACCTTCCAGGGCTTTTGATCTAAGAACAGGACGTTCTGAAATGAATGAGCAAGACAGGAAATAAGCCAACCCACACAGGAAGATGAATAACAGTCTCAAGACAATACATGCAGACTGGTCCCAAGGCTGTGTGTCCACTTGTCCAGTAGCAGGATCCGAGGTGAAGCCCCGGAATGAAAAAGCAAGAAGGACCTTTGTGAATAGGAGATTTGGCTTTTCTCATGGAGGAGTAGCTTAGACACGGACCACATTTTCTAATTCCTGGCCCATCACATCACTTTTTATACAGAATTGGCGTTTGGCAAGAACTCACTGATTCATTGACTGTCAGCTACTCAGAAAGAATAGGGGACAGGTTATCTCCTAGAGAACATGGACCATGGGGAGGGACTTCCATGAGCTCAGTAGTGGGAGAAAATACGGATGGAGATGAATACATTATGGACCTGGTTGAGCAGTTGCTCTAGCTCTCCACGCCCTGTTAATCCACAATTCTCCACTTACCTCCAGGGCCTTAGTTTCATCATGGTCATAATTATCATCCTTATAATCAGCACCACCACTTCTTCTTCTTCCCCTTCTCCTCCTCTTCCTCCTCCTCCTCCTCCTCCCTCCTTCTGTTTCTCCTCATCATAGTCTCCACTGCCATCATCACAGCTTCCATTTTTTTCAGTGTTTACTATATATCTGACAATATGCTAAGTGCTTTACATTCACTTTCTCATAACCATCACAATAATCTTAAGGAGTCCTGGTTTCCTCCCCCAAATCGATAATGAGCATAGGATTTGGGTGCAAATAGTTTATTGGGGAGGTGAGCCCAGGAAATACAAGGAGAGAGGGAGAGACAGGGAGGAAAGCAGAAATTAAAGGTGCATTAATGAGAGGTTAGTGCTGAGGTCATCTGGGGCACAATCCAGCTTGTGGACCTCCTAAAAGCACTGAGCACACCTCAGAATTCTCCCAGTGAGGGAGTGGGATCTTTACTCACCGCATCTCATTTCTCATTGGTTGAGGTTACTCCTGGGGGTGTCAGTCTGTGGACTTTCTGATCTGCCCCATCCTGGGCAGTCAGAGAAAGCCCTTGGGCAGAGGGACTGAACATTAGCATATTGGGAACTGCCCACCTAAGCTATAGGTGGCTTGGGAGGTAGGAGGGGACAAGGAGATAGAGGTGGGCACTAACAGCATCTATGATACTATTATTATTCCAGTCTTAGAGATGGGGAAATTTGAAGTTCAGAGAGGTGAAGTAACTGGCCTGGATCACAGCGCTCCTAAGTGATGGGTTTGGGATTTGAACCTGGGTCTCTAGATGCCAGGGCTTGAGCTCCCCAGCCCCATCCACTAAAGGCGGGGGTAGTACTAAACTCTCTTCACCCACAATTCACCACCTCTGGTTCTAGTTGACAAGATTCAGAGTTGGGAGAGAGGGGTTTTTACATTCTCCTTTCCCACTCCTCTCTAACGTCCCTATGATGAGTCCCAGGACAAGGAAGGGAACCGTTTTGAACATGAAGCTGGAACCCCTGGCAGTCATGAAGCTTCCACCTTCCACGTCAGTTGGGTGAACAACCGTCTCACACGCCCATCAATGAGGTCTGAGGCTCTGAAACTTTGGAGAAGTCACATAAACACTCTGAGCCTCAGTTTCCTCATCTGGACTGTGGGAGAAACAATGACATGAGTGCCAACTTCATAGGGTTGTGGCCAAAATTCAATGAGATAATGCATAATATGACTATAGCATGGCATCTGGCAAATCATAAGTGCCCAGTAACTGTGAGCTTATTATTTCTATCACACATTATTAATTATTATAATGACCTGGGCCTCTGGTCTCCCACCTAGAATAGGAAGTTTCCAAAGGGAAAATCAGGACATTACTTGGGGCAGAGCCTAACAAGATAAGGTGACAGGGAAAATAAAGCAAATTCAAACTCCCGTTTCCCTTGATGGTCTACTATATCAGGCAGCTACAACTGGCCACCGTGTATGTGTCTTTAATAGAAGGAGATGATGTCCGTAGAAACCTTTAGATGCCTAGCCAGGTCCCAACTGGGACACATCCCTGTAAGTTGCCTGGAGTCCAAGTTTGACTCGCCATGGCCCTACTTCTTTCCTTGCCTCCCTACAGTCTGTTCTCAACCCAGCAGCAGCCAGAGTGGTCCTATTTTTAAAAATTTTTTTAAAAGACAGATCATATCATGTCTCTGTTCAAAATCAGACAGTGATTTCCTTTCCTCTCGGAGAAAAGCAAAGCCTTGACAGTGGCCGTAAAGGCCCCAGGCTGCGCGGCCTGAACACGCTCTCCTTTTATCTCTCTGCTTCCTCTCTGAGCATCTTCTCCTGGCTCCCTCCACGTCAGCCATACTGACCCCCTTGATGACTCTGAGACCACTGGGTATGCTCAGGCCACTTGCACTGGCTGTTCCCTCCTTCTGGAATGTTCTTCCTCCATGGCACTGGCTCACTGCTTTGCTTCCTTCAAGTCTTTGTCAAATGTCCCCTTGTCAATAAGGACATCCCCAACTACATCATTTAAATTACAGGAATCTCGCATCCCCACCTAACTGCCAAGACTCAACCCTCCTTAGCCTACTCCATGTCTTTATTGACCTTTAACAGCCTCTATAACTTGCTATTTACCTATTTATTAGTTCATAGTTTATGGTCTGTCTCCCTCCCGACAGAAGAGTGGTTCTCAACCAAGAGTGATTTTTGCCTCCAAGATGTTTAGCAAAGTCTAGAGATATTTTTGGTTGTCACAACTGGGGAGGGGAGCTGCTGACATCATCAGGTGGACAGAGGTCAGGGATGCCGTTAAATATCCTACAATGCACAGGCCATCCCGCCTCCACTCCTGCCACCACGACAATGAATTCTCCAGTTCAAAATGTCAGGAGCACTAAAGGTGAGGGAGCATGCTACAGAACGAAGCTTCACAGGATAGGGCTTGTTGCCTGATTTCGTTGTTGTTGTTGCTTATTGCTATATCCCAACATCTAGAACAGTGTCTGGCACACAGCCATCACTCAATAAATACTTGGGGGTGAATAATCCTTAGAAATGGTTCCCAGAGTGTAGACTTTCCAATTCATTGATATCTTAAGGAATGCAAAATTCTTCTTCAAATCAGCAGCAGAACAAATAAACAGGCCAGAGAGTGAGAAAGATCCAGATCCTTGTTTGGAAAGGAATCATTTTCACCGGAAAAGAAGAAAGATGTCCCTCCAACAGCCCCACCCGGAACTCACACAATGTGTTCTAAGTTTAACACATCTTGTGCTCTCTCTGCTGAAACCCTTGGCTCCAGCCCATAATATCCCTGAATCCAGGAAACCATTATGACTGATCAGGGTCAAAGGTTGCTTCTATTGTAACCCACTTCCTCCATCAGAGTTTTAAATTTGGAAAACGTTCTTATTGTTATTGTGTGGAATGTCAGCTCTCAGATAACCTCAGAATTATTTTTATTTGTCTACCATGACCCCCCGCACCACCAAAAAAAAGGACAAAAAAAATGCAGAGCGTAATATTTAGTAGGGTGCTACTAAATATTACATTTCCTCAGAACGTAATATTCATAGACAAGAAGTCAGATGAAAGCCAGCTGATATTTTCAGCCTGTAATTGAATAAAAGGAAGGAGAGGTTGTCAGATTCTCAGAGGGCCCCCCAAATGAAATTCCATTTCTTTTTTTAAGATGGCGAGACTAGGAAAAAGATTAGAACCCTAAAGGAATAGCAATTTTAGGTGATGGTAAGCTCTTAAAACTTTAAGGAGGTTGTTCTAGTTGCCTTGGAAATTTCTGGAATATTGTGCCCACCTCTTAGACCAAGAAGAGTCATGGGACCCATAGATATATCAGATATATCTCTGGATTTGACCAGGAAGAGAAGAGGAGGCATAGGGCAGGTGACGAGGAATGCCGAATCTTGGAATCATGTACAGTAATTAAATGGCAAGAAGAAGGTTGTTTGGGCCAACAGTGTAAAACAGTTGGCACATTGCCATCTTTGGGAGGAATGCATGCTAGAGGAAGGAGTCAGTGGAAGGCCTTTGATGCACTTACAAGGTCAAAAAAGTTACTCTAGCCAGTTCTGCAAATATTCATGGAGCCCCTACTCTGCATAAGGCTTGGTGCTGGATGCCAGCAGTACAAAGACGGAGGCACTAGAGTGTGATGCCAAATGCGTGGGCTTTGGCATGGGTTTAGATCCTTGCACTGCCGCTTACTTCCCAGATGAGACTGGGCATCTTACTTAATCCTACTAAGACTCAGTTTCCTCATCTGTAAAATGGCATTGAAAATAATAGTTACCTACCTCCTGGGGTTGTTGTGAGGATGCTATTTGGCAAAGTACTCAGCACATGGAAAGTATTCAACAATAAAGGATAGTATTATTAGAAGATGAGATCCCTCCCCTTACATTGTTCATAATCTAGTGGGGCATATATCTTCATAATTAAAAGAGCAACCAACATTTATTGTGCATTCACTCTGTGCCAACTTCTATACCATATGCTTTACGAATATTATCTCATCGAATCCCGCAACCACCTGCGATAAACCTAAGTGCTGTTCAATAATATGCCTGGTTCGCTTTCTGCCCTTAGGACAATTGTACTTCCCTACGTCTCTTATATTTGGGTTGGGCCAAGTTACCAATTCTGGCCAATTGAGTATGGGAGACAATTATGCCTGTCACTGCCTGGCTGGAGCATCTAATTGCCAGTGCATGACCCTGATGCATATGACCTTCCCCTTGCCACCATGAAAAGTGCCACTCCAGTTGGCCATGGTCGCCACATGGATTGAGTTGCTAGTTGCCCAGAGCGCCATACTTGCCTACTAACACACCCTGTACTGGCTCCTTTCCATTCCTTTCTGGTTTTCTCACTTCCCTATCAATGCTTCCTGGAATCACTTCCCAAAAAATTCTTCTTGCATTCAAATCTTAGTTGCTTTGGGGATTACCCACTCTGAAATAGCCATCTTAACCCATCGAGGTTAAATCTTGCAAATCCCATTTAGAATTATCTAGAGATGAGCTAAACTCACTATCAGGTCAACAAAGTGGGTGTTGAGCTCACCCATTAATCCATCTTATCTTGAAATATCTTCTGTTTTTGTAAATGTTCTTTGGTTACTCTTAGTCTGAAGGTAGGGATAACAGAAAAGAGGCCCCTGCTGGTGTGCAAAGAACATATAGCATGAGTAAGAAATCAATCTGTGTTGGTTTAAGCCATTGCGATTTAGAGGTTGGTAATTACTGTAGCAAGACTTGGCCTCTCCTGACTCTTATACAACCCTCTGTGATAAACACAGCATTCTCATCCCCACTCTGTAGGTAGAGAACTTGAGCACAACGGTCAAGTGACCTGCCTGGCTTCTAGATCTCACATTTAGCAAGTGTAGGGGGCAGAATTCACCCCCATTTCCAAGTCCAAATTTCGTGCTCGAAACCAATCTACCATATGGATAAAAAAATGTAAGTAAAGATCAGTAGAGAAATGTAAGTAAGTAAAGAATTATAAATTATAGGAGGACTTTAAACAACATGAAGAATTTGTTGACAGTGTAGGATGTCACTACTCAAGGTAAACCATGCCTTCTCCTGAGAATTGCAAACAGGACATAAAAACACTCGGTTGCCTAAAATAGGCTGACACCTCTGCTGTCGATAAAATGACCAAGTGTAGCATCCAGAGCTGAGAAGATACTCAATGCCCATTAACATGTGAACAGCAGGATGAGCAAAACGAGGGAGTGGAGGAGAGATCTCTCTTCTATTGCCATCCACCACATTGTCATCACACAGGGCAGATAAAGAGAATCTCTGGGCATGAGATTGGGCACACCTTGCTTCTTCACCTCCTTCATCATCAGTTCAGACTGATCTCATCTGTAGCATCTCTTCCAAGAAAAAATGGGCACCTCCAAAGTGCCACCAGTCCCACTTCCTGGACTAGACAATCGTTACATGATTATCATAGAAGAGATGTGATACGCTAGGTAACACTGGGCTGCAGAAAACTAACATGAGTTAAGAACAAATAAAGTGACCACGTAGAGGGGTGGGATAGGGAGGGTGGGAGGGAGGGAGATGCAAGAGGGAAGAGATATGGGAACATATGTATACGTATAACTGATTCACTTTGTTATAAAGCAGAAACTAACACACCATTGTAATGCAATTATACTCCAATAAAGATGTTAAAAAAAAAAAAAGAAAGTTAGTAGAATTTGAAGAGGACTCTGAATGATAACTTTGAGTAATGGAAAATAAATACAAGCTAACTCAATATAAACTGAAAAAAATAATCTCATACAATAAAATCTACTGTAGAAAATAAACTGAGAAAAACAAAGACCAAAGGGAGTTGACAAAAATGCATTTTATTCCATGTCACCCCACCTAAATAAAAACTTATTGAAATCATTAAAAAAAAAAAAAAAAAGAACAAATAAAGTAAATAGTAGAGAGACCTGGGAATCCAGTGAGAAGGACTGAAGTATCTTTCTCTTCATATGTAAAACAGGCAGGTCTTTATAAATTTGGGGAACCCTGAACCAAAAGGAAAACTCTCAGAGGAGCAGAATTTCCTACCTGGCATCCTTTACCCTGTGATCTTTGTCTGTAAGCTCATGGAAGACTATAGCAGATGCTGTCGATGCCTGGCCTGTATCCCCTCACCACTGAAGGTTTTCATGCTTGCCAAAGACGTCTTCCTGCAAGCCAGGGCCAGGCCGGGGTGAGGAGAGTAAGGCTGACCCTGCACTCCCATGACCTGAGAGTTAGCGCCTCCCTACATTTGGAGCCTAAGCACCTCAGTCCCCTTACCCAAGTCCCACAGGTACAAGCACCTGTGTCCTCCTGCCTGGGGCTTTCTCAACCTGAAGGAGCAGGTTCAGCCTTGAGCAGGGCAGGCCAGAATTGCCAGGGAGCTGATGAGCTCGGAAGTAGCTCTCAACCGATGACAAATGTAAGATAGAGGATGAATGTTCCTGCTTCCCTGCTTCTCAGGCGGAACAGTTCTTAAGCGTGCTGGACACCACCTTTCAGAAGTCCTAAGTATAGGGCTGTCAGATTTAGCAAATAATAATACAGCAAGCTCAGTTAACTTTGAATTTCAGATAAACAATGAAAAACAGCATAGGTAGGTCCCATGGAATATGTGGGACATACATTTAAACATTACTTGTTGTTCAGAATTCCCTGGCAGTCCAGTGGTTAGGACTCCACGCTTCTACTGCAGGGGGCACTGGTTCGATCCCTGGTGGGGGAATCCCACATGCCACATGGTTAAAAAAAAATTATTTGCTGTTCACCTGAAATTCAAATTTAACTGGGTGTCTTTTATTTTATCTGGCAACCCTACATCATGGTTGTAACTTGCTTATTAATACACTCTCTTCATTTCTTGATTTCTCTACATGTGCTTCCTGGAATCACTTCTCAACTAAACTATCTGTCTTCAAATCCTAGTTAATTCTGGAAAAACCCAACCAAAGATAGAGACTTTAAGCCACCAAGGGTAGAGGTGTGGTAGTTTCTCCATTAAATGCCCTCTGCAGTTTATCTGGGCAAGAGCTAAACTCATCACAGATCACCAAAGTGGGTGTGCTCTAACTCATCCTTTCAACCAAAAGTGAAATTCTTCTGCCCTCTGGAAAGTGAGAAAAAAAGACTCATGTCAGTTTCACCAGTGGACCTCAGAAAATGCACTCTAAATGGAGGCCAAGTTGTGTAATAAAGGGAAACACTAGAATTCCATCCCAGTCCCTGCATGGCGTTTCACGATAACCAAGAACACAGGCTCTGGGCAATGAGATTGAGTGTGAGGCTTCATGTGCCTCTTCCCGTGTGTGGTCACATATGTTACCTGAGCAGGGGTCTTCACCTGGCTGAGCCTCCATTTCCCGATCTGTCAAACAAGGATAATAATACCTGCCACACAGGACAGTCGGGGGCATTCAGTGACATGATATTAACAAGATCATTGTGATTATCACGCCACCCTCTTGTTGAATTTGTTCAACACAACCCTAGGATGTCACAGCTTAAAGGTTCTGCTTCCAAGGCAGAAATTGGAGCAATGCCCATAACACGTCCAAGGGTTTTAAATCACTTCTCCTGGCATGAGGCTGTGGCTCTGAACGATTTGCATAGAATGAGTCCCAAAGCCAGGAGAAAGGATGGACACCTTCTGGCACGTCATCCCACAGTATTTACTGAGGCTGTGGATGAGCAGTGGATATCTTTTTAGAAGGAACATGAGTTCTCTACCAATTAGTGTCTAACCAGACTAATTCACTCATTCTTACACCTGCCTATCCCCTGTGGGCATTTGAGTTTGTGACTTCTGATCTAATACTGTTGTGCTTTTTCCCACATCTTTTAAAATGTGTGCTTTCCTCCCAAATCCTTAAATAATGTGCATGGATGATGTTTCATGGTTTTGTGTGGCCCTGGTATCCTAGCTATACCCAATGGGGTCCATGTACTGCAGTTTGAAGGCACAGCTAAAGGCAATTTCTGTGTGAATATTTGGTCCTGATAAGGGATCAATAGCACTCTTCCTTCCGGCAAATAAAAGGGAATCCTAATTTTTGAACAACAGAAAAGAATTCAAGGATCTGTCTTTTCCCAGTTCTCTGTAAGAAAGTTTTAAAACTGTAAAGGTGATCCTCACGTGAATAATCTCCAATCAGGTGGGTTTTTTTTTAAAACCCACCCTAAAAATGTATCAACTCTTTAGTATCAAGCCACTCTTGAATGATGACAAAGTAAGACTTTCAACTCCTAATGGCTTTTTGTTTTCAATTTTTTTGTTTTTTTACCCAAATCACATCTTACATGACAAAGACTTTTTTATTTTTTATTTTCTTGATTCATAGGTCCTTAATGAAAGCAAAGTTCAGCCTTACACTAGTCTTGTATGAATTAGGGACCGTGTAAACAGTACTTAACAGTTCTAATTGAAGGTCAGTAAATCCCCAAGAGAGTAAATGAATCCTGCAGGGAGCCGTGTAAATCTCCTTCCCTTTTATGGCAGACCAGCCAAGCCCCCAGCCTGCTTTGTGCAAGGCTTAATAAACGTGGTATGCATCTAATCAAAACCATTTTGCACCCGAAGAGGTTAGGGGCGTAAATCACAATTACTCTTGGCACTAAACCCTTGGCCCAAAGAGGCCCAATGTTGCCAAAAACCGTCAGGAGCTGACTTCTAGAACTTAGCTGTCTGGCATGGGTTTCCAGGTCTGAGTGTCCAGCCTGCTTCTCAGCAGGGGAATCTAGATGGGGGTATAAAATCTGAAAAGAATAGTGATTGCAAATGACCCCCTTGCGCTCTCAGCTTTTTATATTCCTTGACAGCTATTGCCTGATACAAAACAAACAAAACATTTTCCTCATCTTGATCTTCAGATGCAGCACAAAAGCACCTTGTAATTTCAGTGTAATTAATTTCACTCTTTGCTTTGGGTTACTTTCAGTGTTAACACCTAGATCTGTCCCTGAAGTGCCATGAATTCATTTACTGTGTCCAAATATGCTCCATCTTAAAAGAAGGTGGTATAAAGTCCCAAGAACTTGGCTGAAGGGAACCCAACCCAGGAATATCCAGAAGGATGCCTTTGGACCTACCTCTGAATGTCAAGATGAGGACAGAGTTATTCCCCCAGCACCGCTGTAAGTTGCAGTTGTGAAGGAATAGATGAACAAATAAAATCAGAAGAACAAAAGGTGGTCTGTGATCTTGGGGGCTGGAGTAACTAGAGTGAAAAACTTTCAAGATATCAAAATGCAAAGTGAGCAGCAGCCTGGATCTGTTGTATCTATTAAATCTGGTCCTCGGATCATTCATCTCAAATAGACATTATTCTCTTTATGTCACACGTGAGGAACCTGAAGCTCAGAGAAAGGGAACAGTATCTTTGAGTCGCCTAGTTGGTTGAGTGAGAAACCTGGGGTTCAAATCCCAAATTCAGAGACCATCCTCTGTCCTTCTGACATACCACTTCTTAGAGGAACAGGACAAGGAAGATACTCAGACCACGTCCAGAAAGATTCAACACGAAAGGGAAGTGACATCCAAACTGCTAAGGGATAGTTCTTCAAAGTCAGAGAGTAAAACTAAGAAAGAAAGTCCTGAAATAGGACTAAGTAGCCCAGGGGTCTCCACTAGTTGGGATTCTGAATGCTTCTCAAGGATTGCTCCAAGGGCCACTACAAATCACAGTGGCCCTTGGAATGACACCTATACGCCATCCCAGATGTAGCCATCAACTAGGGCATCAACTGGATGCTCTTTTCCAATAGGACAACTGGTTGCCCCATTCACGGTCTCTGTCCATGCCGAATAGGAGTTCTCTACTCCCCCTCTTGGTGTCTAACCTGCAAGCTGCCTAAGATGTTCTTGGATGACCCTGGTTTTCCTCTGAAGTGGCTTCTGATGAGTCAGAGCCATATCTTCTCTCCATCACACAAATTGTCCTGAATGACCTTGGAAGTCACTGGCAATAGCTTCTTCTCTCAATATTCTGGAGACTCACTAGCATGTATGGCCTTTATTCTTTTTCTTCTTTTTCTTTTCTTTTCTTTTTTTTTGGTTGCACCTTGCGGCATGTGGGATCTTAGTTCCCCGACCAGGGATTGAACCCGAGCCCCCTGCAGTGGAAGCGTGGAGTCTTAACCACTGGACTGCCAGGGTAGTCCCTTCATTATTTTTTTTCTTCCTCCTTCAGCCTCTTTGGAGTATCTTGCCTTGAGTCTTTTATTGGTGCATTAATTAAGCACTCTGGGTTTCAGGGGTAAGGCATTCTCAGGCCACCTTAAGAAAAAGGGAGTTTATTGTAAGGTAAGTAGAATCTTTAGGATTGCCAACAGAAACCTAAGAGAACTCTGATTTTATCCAGGTATCCACTCCATCCCCATCTCTACATGTAGAAGCAGCTGAGTCTAAATCAATAAGCATCTTTTATTAGCCCAGGGGAGGAGGTACATATTATCTAAACTGGTCCAATCTAACTGACTGGAAGGACTTTTTTTGCATGTGAGTGTAGAACAGTTTCTTCTCTCTCAGTCTCTACTGGCAGGTATGACCAAGGAAACCTGTTGCCTCATAGCTGTTGGTCACCATATTGTGATAATGAGTGGAACCAGCCAGCCCGAGGATGAAGCCACAAATGAAGATGTTCGAGTGAATGACCCTGAGTCCCTGAATCACTGGAGACATCACTGAGCTTCTCGGTCCCTGCCTGAGTCCACCCTGCCTCTGGACTTCCACAACATGAGGATACAGCTTTAATTGTTGTCTAAGTTTGAGTCCAGGTTTTCTGTTACTCCCAGCCCAAAGCATCCTGACGTGTAACAATACGTATATTCAGAACTGAGCATTGAAAGTGATTTCACAGCTTGAGGGCTGATCACCCTGTACGCCGCTTCCTCCCTCAGGACCTGCCTACTCCATTCTCCTCCTTTTCTCAACTACCCAAATCCTCCCCCACCCACAGTCCCCACCCATATTTAGTCTGTAATGGGCCACAACTGCTTCAGGTCAACTTCATCAGCCCCAATGTTTGGATCACCGTCACATGACCATCTGTGACAGAGACTGCCAGTTACCCCTCAATAGCCATCCTTCCACCCTTTCTTTACTAATAGAATCCATAAAGTTTAACTGGACACATGGCTCCCTTAGGTAAAGACTGTATTTTTGGGGACTTCCCTGGTGGTCCAGTGGCTAAGGCTCTGCGCTCCCAATGCAGGGGGCCCGGGTTCGATCCCTGGTCAAGGGAACTAGATCCCGCATACCGCAACTAAAAGACCTCGCATGCCGCAACTGAAAGACCCCGCATGCCGCAACTAAGACCAGGCACAGCCAAATAAATAAATTTTTTTTTTTTTGAAAAAGACTATTTTCAACTCCCTTTCGATCTCAGTCATAGCCATGTGACTAAGTTCTGGCCAACAGGAAGTCAACAGAGGTGAGGGATCATAGCCTTAAAAGGAAGATTATGACTTCTATGCCCCCTCCCTCCCATCCCACTGAACGGAATGCAGACTTTATGGCAGGAACTGGAGCAGTCACCTTAGACCCCAAGTGTTAACACAGAGAAATGAGACAGAAGGAACTAGGGAGTAGGACTCCATCACTGTGGGATAATCAAGCCACAGGCACTGCTTATGCTTGGACCATTGCAAGAGAAATAAACATCACAGTTTTCTTGGGTTATTATTATTCTGCCCTTTGTTATAGCTGCTGGATCTTAACCTAATTAACACACATCCTTGAGCTAATTAGAGCCAACTTCTGTGCAAAGACCAGCCTCTGTATACTCACCCCACAGGGAGCTGCAGACAGAGCAGTTTTAATGATGGAAAAGTATTGGGTGTGTTGGCAACTTGGCTGACATGTCCAATACTGTGAGGAATATGTCTTTCTCACTCTAATTTCATCCTTTTTCTCCTTAATTCTGTTGGACTCTTCTCCAAGTCATAGGGATGTATCTTCTTTTTTTCTATACCTCCTGTTACTTCATAGTTATCTTCTCTTCCTTCACTTTCATCTACTCCCTTTCCATTCAGTCATACTTGTAACCCAAATAATCCCCGCCTCCCATGCAGCCGGGTCTCTGAAGTCAGAAAACAAAGTAAAAGTATTCCAAACATCCCTCTCTCAAGCAAATCCCGAGGAAGGAGGGGATGGTGCATTGTGACTGTACAGTAAACATCTTTAAAATTTTATTCTCACTCCTGCCTCTCTCAGTACCCTCCATTCGGATGTTAGTTACACCTGGAAATACCTTCTCTCTCTCCCCTTTTAAAATATCCATCTCTGAAACTCCAGCTTCACAGATTTTCTAGCTCTACCTAAACTCTGGGAATATTTATGATGCAGATACAGAATCCTCTGTGATTTCTTTAATTTTTGCTCCATTTCACCCATTACCCAGATTCTCCACAACAACAGGGAACCCAGGGTTTAATCCAGCAACAATCCTTTCCTCGTAGAACTTGGAAGGAGGGATGAACATTATAAATAGCCATACACCAAAGATTTTTGTCACTGTAAGGTATTTGTTGGAGATGGGGTCTTCTGAGGCAGAGGTTTGCATGCAGGGATTTTACTGGGGATTGCTAGCAGGAACAACCCCTGCAAGGAAGCAGGATTGGGCAGAGGGAGAATGTGGGCTGTGATGCAGTTGTCTCAGTCAATCCTACAGGGAGCTCAGAAGCCGGGATGGTCCATCAGAGCTGGTTTAAGTCAATGCAAGGGGGCTTCATCTTTCTACACGCAAATCCATCAGTCACTGGGTGTAGGCTTTCCCTGGAGAGTGGGCAAGTATCTCCCTTCAGCCAAGGGCAGGTCCTGCAGAGAGACTCAGCTGTGAGCCTGAAACATCTTACATCTCTGCAGCTAGAGGAATGAGTCCATTGGTTCTGAGGGCAGGGAGATCTGGGTGTCACATCACAGCATCCAATACAATCTTCATTTATCCCTTCAACACACACTTATTGCAGACCTACTCTGTGCCAGAAAATGGGCATCTTTTCCTAACTTGCCCTCTCCTCTTCAACCCTCTCCCTGCTGCTATTCCTTCCTTGCTCCTTGCTCCTCCATCTCCCTCTCCAACGCCCACAGTTCGCCTGGAGCCAGAGCTTCAAGAATTGGCTGGCGCCTTAATTGCTTCTCTCTCCTCTGTGACATCAATTGGAGGTGACATTTCCCGGGCACGGAGCTGCATCCCTGTGGCTGCATATTCCCCCTGTCACAGGAGATCATCCAAGCTGTCACCAGTGGAAAGCTAGAAGCCATCGGGGGAGCAGGGGGGTGCCCAGAGATCCCGGGTAGCATTCAAAGGGTTGGTGAGACACACTTCCCAGAGCGGGTTCCAGAGGCACTTTCTGCCCCGCTGATCTCTGCTCTCAGAGAGTTGACATGATCTGACATTTCAGGGGTTACCCGACTGAGCTACACCAACCTGGTCTCTCACCCAAAGCAAGGGGAAAAGGGGCTGGATCCTGGGTGGCAAGCCAGTCCCTGAGGAAGGAATGGAGCAATGCAAACAAGGAGAGAAGGGAAATCATGAGCAGAGAGGATTCCAAATGGCCTCTAGAGGCAAACAGGCTTGGTTTAAGTTCTGGTTCTGACCTTTAGGGATGCCTCAGTTTCTCCAGTCATAGAATGGGGATAATAATACCCACCTCAAAGGGTAGTTATGGGGATCAAACATGAAAATCCATTGGACCAAGCAAGGCAAAGACATAGGGATGTTTTGATTCCTCTCTTTTGATTCCTCCGTGTTCTCTGTTTACGTGTAGCCAATCCACCAGCAGATTGTGCCAGCTTCATTTCCAAAAGATGCCCTGAAAATGGTCCCTTGCTCCGTCTCCACTGCTACCAACCCGCCATCATCTCCTGCCCAGACAACTTCAATAGGCTCCTAACTGGTCCCTCTGCCTCCACTCTTGCTGCCCCAAAGAGCGGTCAAGTTTGTCTTCGCAAAATATAAATCAGATCACGTCATTCCCCTGCTTCACACCTCTCAGGAGGTTCTCACTGTGCTTGGAAAGAAAAGACCCTCTGGTGCTCTGGCCCTGATGCCCGTCCCACTTCTCCCTTGCTCACCAAGTTTCAGCCCTCCACTGCCCTGCTTCCGTGAACATGCCAAGTTTGTTCCCACCTCAGTGCCTTTGCACTTGCTGTTCCCTATGCCTAGAATGCCCTTTCCCTGATCTCACCTGACTGATGTCCTGGCAACTTCAGATCTCTGCTCAGAAGTCAGCTTCTCCGAGTGGTCACCTGTGACTGCATAACCTTAAGTATAACCCTTAGTTTGCACGCTCTCTCTCTCTCTCTCTCTGTGGCTGGCTGTCTGTCTGTCCCTCTCTCATGCATACACACACACTTAGTTTCATCATCTTACTCTTTGCCAGCATTTTCTAGTTCATTGCGTTACTCATGTGAGCTCTGTGTCAGCCTGGAATCTTCCTGCTTTATTCACCATTGTCTCCCCACTGTCTAGCACAGTGCCTGGGACTTGATAAATACGTGTTGTGTGAATGAAGGATGCCTATGCTGAGTGCATGGTAAATAGACTATAACCATTCATGACTATCGCTACTAACAAGGGGAAGCCTTCTATCCCGGTGCCCAATCTTAAGGCACATTTAGTGGATGGTGTCAGTGCCACGCACGATAACGGAGATGAACCTGCAGCTGGAAATGTCTCGTCCCACCCTCAACAGCTTCCAGAGCGGCTCTTTCCATGATTATTCAGGCCGACAAAGGCCTAATCGGTATGGCAGAATGTCCCAATCCATCTCAATTTCAGATTGTCACCCAAGATGCATGTGCTAGCAGAGCTCAAAGGACCCGAGAGACTGTCCAGAACAGCCCTCTCATTTTTCAGGTGGGAATACTGACGCCCCGAGAAGTTTAATCACATCACTGGTTCTTTGACACAGGAGCTCCCAACCTGGGTCCATTGTCCTTGGCTGGGCTCTGGCTCTTGCGTACACGCTCTTTGCCTGACTGGCTTCTGCACGTCCTTCTGTTGAGAGCTTAAGTGACATTCCCACTGGGAATAGTGCTTTGGCCCCTCTCATAGATCTCCCACAAACCCTGTTCTATTAGCCTCTTTTTCACACTTTGAGGAATTGCTCATCTAATTATCCACGCTCCCCTCCCCGAGACTCAAGTCCATGGTGGCAGGAAGGCATCTGTCTTATGCACTCCTGTATCCTCAGTATCCTCACAGCGCTGGGCACATAGTAACTGCTGCATAAACACGGGATGGGTGAAAACGAACAGGAACCTGCATTCCAATGGAAAGTTTTGAATTCTCAAACCATTTGCTCATGGGTGCAAGACCATTCTTCATCCACTTTCCAGCCTTTCCTTCTCCCATGCCACATTTCCTTAGCACTTCCAGTATCAGCTGGACTTTATTATTAATAATAAAAACAGCCTATGATTTATGCAGCATCATGGGGTGCAGGCTGACTAGGGGGCTTAAGCTTCACACATAAAAATCAAGCCTGCTACCTGAAACCTAGCAGCTCAGCAAGGAGGGAAAAATGAATCATCGGGCATTTGTGGACCAAACCACTTGGGTTTCTTCTGCTTGTTGGTCCTGCCCAGTTCCAAAATGGATGAGCCCAAGTTCTCCCCACCACCTGGTCTACTCTCCTGGGCTTGTCAAGGTCAAGGCTCTGGAACCCATGAGTATTCCCGTAAGTCAGAGAATCAGAGCATCGGGGGCTGGAAAGAGACCTTGAAGATCAACTAGATTATAGGTCACTTTTGGCTTGCAGGATTGCTTTGCTTGGCCCGTGTTGTGCCTGTAAGAAATGTGAATTAACTGCAAACACTGAAATATCAGATTTTACATAAAAAGCTTGATATCTCTCTTTTCTTGAAAAATTAAAGCTCTGGCGACATCAGGCCGGCATTCCTGTCCAGCAACGATTTGCAGGAGCTGAGTGATGGCTGGGCCCTTCAGAGGGTTAAGGGCCCCTGAGTTGACCCAGTCACCCGTTCTCCCTAGTATGCTGTCACCCAGGCCCACTTCACTTACTTTCACAAATTGTCTGTCTAAGAAGAGCTTACCACCCATGAATCAGCCTACTCCCCATTTCACAGATGGAGACACTGAGGTCCAGAAAGGAAAACTGAGTTATCCAAGATCACCCAGAAATGAAAGACAGA
Source organism: Balaenoptera ricei (assembly GCF_028023285.1). Taxonomy (NCBI): domain Eukaryota; kingdom Metazoa; phylum Chordata; class Mammalia; order Artiodactyla; family Balaenopteridae; genus Balaenoptera; species Balaenoptera ricei. Next base: position 13,493,763 of record NC_082652.1, on the reverse strand, counting down.
CCCAAGCCTAGAAACCAGTCTCCTGGCCTTCAACTCAAGTTCCTTTTCCCAGTTTGCCCTTACACTGCTGTTCCTGGTGAGGCTGCTGTATTAATTTTCTGGGGCTGATGTAACAAATTGCCACAAACTAGGTGGCTTAAAACAATGGGAATTTATTCTCTTAGTTCTGGAGGCCAGAAGTCCAAAATCAAGGTGGTGGCAGGGGCACGCTCCCTCCCAAGGCTCTAGGGGAGAATCTTTGCTTGCCTCTTCCAGCTTCCGGAGCTCCTAGCATTCCTTGGCTTATGACAGCATCACTCAGATCTCTGCTTCTGTCTTCACATGGCTTTCTCATCTGTGTCTCTGTGTGTCCTCCACTTTTGTCTGTCTAATCTCCCTCTGCCTCACTTTTATAAGGACACCTGTCATTGAATTTAGGGCCCACCCAGGTAATCCAGAATGATCTCATGTAGAGATATCTTTTTGGAGGCCGCCATTCAACCCACTACAGCCGCTAAGCCAGAAAAGTCCCTATAATACCCCAGCCCTATGGAAAAGCTGTCAGCCTAAGATGAGTTTTAAATGGCTGACAGTTCCAGCGCAGGCTGGTCTGAGACCCTGGGATGCACGGGAAGCTGCAGGACAGATGCAGAGTTTCCAGAATAACCCTCACAGGTGACCTCCACAAGGAGAGACCCCTAAGAAAACATACTAACAGTCAACTGCAATCATTTATAGTACCAGTAATAATTATGGTCATCATGATAATAATATCAACAACAACAAGAATAGCCAAACATAGACATTATTTCATGTAAGCCTCCCAAAAACATAGTGAGAAAAGTGATACCATTATACTTAGTATAATGATGAGAAAATCGGAGCCCCAGAGGGGTTAAGCCACTTGATCAAAGTCACACAGCAAGTAAGTGGTAGAACCAGGATCTGACCCAGCTCTATCTGACTCTAAACCCATGGTTTTCACCAGCACCTGACCTAAGTATGGACATTTGCAAGGAGTAGAGGAAGGTGTCCACGTGGACTCAATTTCTCCACCTTGGAGCATCCCCTAGAATTTTTCCCCTAACAGTCTCCTCTCACTCGAAATCAATTTCTGCCAAGGGAAAGGTATGTCAAACTGGTGCATTTACATCTTTCCAGAGGCAGAGTCACATGCAACGGGAGGGTTTAAACACATCAAAAACCAATTCATAAAAGAAAAACTACAAAAGCTAATAAGCATATGAAAAAATGTTCACCTGCTCTAGTGAATAAAGAAATGCAAGGGAAATAGAGATAGAATTTCTTTTTCTTCTCAAGATGGGCAAAGGTTTAAAGAGGTGATAATGGCCAACAGTGGATAGGGCCAGGAACAGGGCATTCTCAGGTACTACTTGCAGGAGCATGAGTTGGTATAACCTCACGGAGGCAATTTGCAAATTTATCTAAAATATTTATACCAATCAAGTATTGAATTTCTCTCCTGGAACTTTAAGCCAAGGAAATAATCAGAGACACACAGAGGTTAATGCCTAAAACGACCTTAAACATCCAACAACAGAGAACCAATTAAATCAAGTTGGGGTAGTCTTACAATGGGATATTTTTCAATTGCGAAGATTATGTTTTTGAAAAAATATTTCAGAATCAGAGAAATTACATGAGAACATATTGCTAAATAAAAACTCAGTATGCACAGTATAATCATAATTCCATAATTGTGTGTGTGTCCAAAGAAACAGAAACTAAGAGGGTGTAAGGCAAAATGCTAACAATGTAGCAATGGTTGTCCTCTAAGAGTTGAAATTAAGTGTTGTCTTAGTCTGTTCTGGCTGCTATAACAAAATACCGTGGGCTGGGTGGTTTAAACAGCAGACATTTATTTCTTACAATTCTGCAGGCTGGGAAGTCTGAGACCAGGTGCCAGTAGATTTCGTGTCTGGGGAGAGCCCACTTCCTGGTTCAGAGGTGACCTTCACTCTGTCCTCAAATGGCAGAAGGGGGCAAAGGCGCTCTCCCAGGTCCCTTTTATAAAGGCACTAGTCTCATTCATGAGGGCTCCACCCTCATAACCTAATCAGTTTCCAAAGGCTCCACCTCCTAATACCATTACCTTTGGGGTTGGGTTTTAACATATGAATGGGGGACCACAAATATTCAGTCTATAGCAGGCATTTCATCTTCTCTATGGTTTTCTGCATTTTCCAAATTTTCTTCAATGAACATGTAAATTGTTGTCACTTCTGCTATTACTACCTGTCTAGCTCTCCAGCTCTTGGCATATAGCAAGATTTTACTTTCTGTCCTCTTCTATTTGAGGAGGACCGTGTGACTAGTCCTGGCCAATGAGTTTGTGAGCATAGTGATATGTGAGCATAGTTACTTCTGAGCTGTAGCATTGAAGTGCCAGTGGGAGACCAGTTATTTTGAGATTGTGCCTACTCTGTCAGCCAGGGTCACTGAATGACCACGACCAGCAGAGCCCCTCTGGCTGATCCAAGATGTATATGGAGCATAAAAGAGAAACAAACATATTTTTCTCTGTTTGCCTTTAAGCCCACTGAGATTTGGGGATTGTTTGTTACCACATCATAACCTAGCTTACCCTAATTGAAGAAAAAAGTGTTGCTTTTACATGCCAAAAAAGAAAGAAAGAAAAAAGAAAATTCCAAGTAGGAAAAAATAGTCATGAGCTGATCTTAAAGATACTTTAGAATCTTGAAAAATGTGAATGCTGTCATTAAAGGAAAAATGTCCCTTACCACAGACCAACTCTTCATAAATACTCATCTGTATTAAGCCTAGGAATCCCTCCAGTGAGGCTGGTGTAGGGAGACGGTATAGCGTAGGGTTCAGCAGCCCCCAGCACCAGAGTGAGACCAGTCCTGGGTTCAAATCTTGACTGAGCCATTTACAAATTGTGCAACCGTGAGCCAACAATTTCTTCTCTCTGGGTCTCAGCTCTCATAGGCATATCTGGGGGTAATAACTGTTCCTATCTGTGAGAACTGGTAAGAAGATCAAATGAGATGTAGGACGGGTGACTACATACTTTATTGTCTAAACTAGGGCATGTTGAAGAATGAATGCTGTTATTGATCTGGGACAACAGATGTAAACGGTGAATGTCTTGGGCAAACCTGGACATAAAGTCATCCTAGACCAGAGGTTCTCTAGCTCAGCTGTACTTTGGAATCACCTGGGGAGCTCTAGCAATGCTGAGGCCACCCCCAGAGAGCCTGATGTAATTGACTCAGGGTATGCACGGGCATTGTGAATTTTACAACTCTCTGAGTAATTCTGATCTGCAGCCATGGTTGACAACCACGTGTCCCTGATCTATTTGATGGACCATCAGTGCTAATTCTCATTACTATTATTATTACATCATTATTGTTACTACTATTACTATTACTGCCCCCCAGAAGCTATCTGGCAATGTCCAGAGACATTTCTGTTTGCCACGACCCAGGGGCAGTCGGGGAGGGCAGGATGCTACTGACATCAAAAGGGTACAGAGGGCTTCCCTGGTGGCGCAGTGGTTGAGAATCTGCCTGCCAATGCAGGGGACATGGGTTCGAGCCCTGGCCTGGGAAGATCCCACATGCCGCGGAGCAACTGGGCCCGTGAGCCACAACTACTGAGCCTGCGCGTCTGGAGCCTGTGCTCTGCAACAAGAGAGGCCACGATAATGAGAGGCCCGCGCACCGCGATGAAGAATGGCCCCCACTTGCCGCAACTAGAGAAAGCCCTCGCACAGAAACGAAGACCCAACACAGCCATAAAAATAAATAAATAAATAAACCCAAAGTTTAAAAAAAAAAAAAAAAAAAAGGTACAGACCAGGGCTGCTCAACATCCTACAGTACAGGGGACAGACCCCCACAACGAAGAATTATCTGGTCCCAAATATCAGTTGTGTCAAGGATATCAAATACACTTAGAAGTTGGGATGGGGAAAGACTCTTGAAGTAGAAAGTCACATCAGGAACTCAGGAAGAGCCTTTGCAGTCCTGCCCTTGCACTGCCGCTGCGCCTGCCAGCTGTGGGAGGAGAGGAGAGTCCCTGGGGCTGGCCCTGGGTTGCACGGTCAGCGCCTCACTTAACCCTCTCCCTGGATGCAGATCATCGCACACCAGGTATGCACTCGAGATTGCCTTTCGACTTGGAGGAGCCGTTCAAAAGTCCTGGCGTCTGCCGGTGCTGGAAGTGTTTATAAGAGACTTCCTCGGGAAAGAAAGGTCATTCAGGGAAAACCAGAAACAGATTGCTTTTCTTTCTCTGGCTCACTTCCGCCAGGCACCTCCAAGAAGCTCACTAACGTCTAAATCGTGGAAGCGAAACTTTTAGAAGAAGAGATGGGGAGAAGCTGTTGACGGCATTGCAATTAGGCCTGCGCCGAGGGTCATTCCAGGCTGTGGTCTGGAGGAGGGGGGGGTAGAATTAAAGAGGGAAGGAAGGAAGGGAGAGAGGATGGAAGGAAAGGAGGGAAGATGGGGAAGGAGAGACAAAAGAACAGAGGGGGGGCTTCCCTGGTGGTGCAGTGGTTGAGAATCTGCCTGCCAATGCAGGGGACACGGGTTCGACCCCTGGTCTGGGAAGATCCCACATGCCGCGGAGCAACTAGGCCCGTGAGCCACAACTACTGAGCCTGCAAGTCTGGAGCCTGTGCTCCGCAACAAGAGAGGCCCGTGCACCGTGATGAAGAGTGGCCCCCGCTTGCCACAACTAGAGAAAGCCCTCACACAGAAACGAAGACCCAACACAGCCAAAAATAAATTAATTAAAAATAAAATTAAATTAAATTAAAAAATAACAAATGTTCAAGTACAATTGGTGTCTAAAAAAAAAAAAGAATTTCCCCACCCTTGGTTAAAAAAAAAAAAAAAGAACAGAGGGAGGGATGGGTGGATAGAGAGATGGGTGAAAGGATAGATCAGTGGGAGGGTGGATGGATAAATGTATAGGTGGATTATATATATAGGGGTAAGGGGACATATGGATGGGTTTGTAGATAAGCAGATGAATGAATGGATGACTGCAAGAATGGATAGATGAATGGGTGGGTGGATGAATGGATGGGTGGATGGATGGATGGATGGATGGATGGATGGATGGATGGATGGATAGATGAATGGGTGGGTGGATGGATGGATGGATAGATGAATGGGTGGGTGGATGGATGGATGGATGGATGGATGGATAGATGAATGGGTGGGTGGATGGATGGATGGATGGATGGATGGATGGATGGATGGATAGATGAATGGGTGGGTGGATGGATGGATGGATGGATGGATGGATGGATGGATGGATGGATGAATGGGTGGATGAACTGATGGATGGATAGATGAATGGGTGGGTGGGTGGGTGGATGGATGGATGGGTGGGTGGGTGGATGGATGGATGGATGGATGGGTGGATGGATGGGTGGGTGGGTGGGTGGGTGGAAAGAAGGAAGGAAGGATAGAAGAATGGGAGAATGGATGTCTGGGAGGGTGAATGGTGGGGGACTGTGTGGGCAGGTGGATGGCAGGTGGGTGAGAGTGGATAGATAGATTGATTCGTCTCAATCAAAGATGTTTTATCTTTATGGAAGGTTGCAAACTGGTGGTTCCCTAGCTGAAGATGGCAACTAGCACGTCTCACTTGGCTCACTCAGTGCTCTTCAACAGTGGCTCTCAATCTTAGTACATTAGAATCAACTGGGGAACTGATAAAAATGCTGCTGCTCAGGTACTGTCCCCCACGCCAATGATGTCCAAGTCTCTGGGGATGACACCTGACGTCACTATTTTTTTAAATCCTCACATGATTCAAATGGCAGCCAAACTTGAGAACAAATATAAATTCAAAAGACAATGTAACGAGGCTAGTGTTATGCCTGATCAAAATACGTGCAGTTCCTTATCTCTTGTCTTATGCCAGGTCCCCTTCACCCACTGGAGTCACTTGCCTGGCCTTGGTAAGTATCTGAATTTGTAGCCAGACTTTGGTGCCAAACTCTAGTTCATATCTGTCCCTGTATCAGGACTTCAGTCAAGTGGCTTAACTGCTCTGTGCCTCTGTTTCTCCATCTGCAAATTGGAGTCCATGAAAGCAAAGGTAAACACCCTACAGAGTTTTGCAAGGAGCAAAGCACATAATGTCTTGCGTACTGTAAGCACTTGGTCAATGACGTAGACTATGATTACTATTATGAATATAATATGAATACAGTACCTCCCGATTCATAGATACGGATAATAATCATGGGCAACATGTATCAGTCATGTTCTTTATGCCAGGCATTGTCCTAAGAGCTTTACATTTGATATGTATTAACTAATTGAATCCTTGTAAAATCTCAGTGAGTTGGGTACTACGACTATTCCCATTTTCCAGATGGGGAAACTGAAGCACAGAAAGGTTGAGTCACTTGCATATTAGACACACAGCTAGTCCTGGTGAAGCTGTGATCTGAGCCCAGGAAGTCTGGCTGGTGTTCATAACTATTGTGTTCCACCCTTCAGGGCACCACCCTGCCTCGCCACTTAGAACTCACACGGTCCACCCCTTATTTCTCTAGATGGCACAGAGGTTCAGAGGAGAGAAATGACTTCCCCAAGTCTTACAGCTAGTTATTGAGGAAGGTGGCCATTTGAACAGTCCCAAATCCGCAGCTCTTTCCTGCTGTGCTCTGTCAGTGTCCCTTGAAGTGTACCCAGGCCCCTTAAGTCATTAAGGACTTTTTTGAGTCTCAGAGCTTTCATTAAAATTCAAATGCTTCTAAGAGGTGGTCCCGGTGGAGGTCATTTATTTGCTCATTTGTTGATGCAATGAATATTTATTAAGCACCTGTTCTTGTGCCAGGAACGGTGTTGGGTGCTGAGGATGCACTGGGAATGGAACAGATATATCTCTGGCCTTAAAGGAGATTGCTGGTGGTTTAGCATTTCTCGGCAGACATCGATAGGCTGAGGTCTAGGCTGTGGGGTGGGAGGGGGAAGGGCGGAGCCCAGGAGCAAAGAAGCAGTCCTTTTAAACACCTGTCCTTCTATCCTGACCAGCCTCCCCACATGACCATTTCACCAGTCCCCACCTTGGCCTCATGTCTGACGCACTAACAGGAGGAAAGAAAGCGTTCTCTGGCATCTCCATTTTCCTTTTGTGAAATGTAAAAAATTTCCTTGATGAAACTGTCAAAACATCATAAAAGAAGATAGTGAGGGAAACAGCCCCCGTAATTGCACAACCAAACATAACTGCATTTGGGGTTGCTCCCTGCCAACCTTTGCAGCAGGGTTGCAATCATGCAGCTGGGGAAGAGTCAGACTCACCAGGTCTCCGATTTTGACTTGGGCTGTATTTGCTGTATTGATTTAGCAACCTTACTTTCCTCTGGTTTCTAATTTGCAGGACGGGGCCAGTATTCCCTTCCTACCTTGCAGGACTGTTTGCTAGAGGGTGTGAAATCAATACGTATATGTCCAATACCTGGGGCATAGCAGGCACACTACACATTATTCCAATTACTCCTACTTTTAGAGGTTTAGAGCACAGCAGAGCCAGCCCTGGGTCCTGGTCCTAAGTCCCCTACTTACTAACTGTGAGACATTAGGCTAGACACTTAACTTCCCTGAGCCCCAAATTCCTGGGGGTAAGAATGCTTGTCTCAAGATCACTGCAAGAACGAAATGAAAAAAAAAAAAAAAACCTGGTAAGCAGTAGGCACTCTAAAAGTAGTAGTAGCTATTACTGTTGTCGTTATTATTATTATTTCATGCAATATTTACATCTTGACATTTACTCCCAGCCAAAGAACCAAATCAAATCACCGCAAATGGGGGCAGATCCAGGTCCGAGGGGTGGGGGGAGAGCCTGCTCGCTCAATTGGGGGATCTCTAAGTGAAAGCATGCAAAATATCTGGCTTTTGCCAATTTTATAAGAATCCTTGACCCTGGGAACAATCCGCTAGGCCCCCACCCAAGGTCAGAAAAGAGGCTCTTACAGAAGGTAGGGCCCTGATGCATAAGCTCCGTGAGTTTCATCGAAGTCTGATTCTGACCTGGATTTTGGGGGTGCAGTGGGGTGTTGCAGGGTTGAGGGGAAAAAAGAGCCCCCAGTGCAGTCCTTTCCTTTAGAACTTGGCCAGCCTGTTATTAAACAGCAGAAGAGTTCCTCACAACCTCACCACTTGGGTTCTCACTGGCATCGGGCAAGTGGTACCCGCCCTGCATCCTCCTGCTTCTCGCCTCCCCGCCTCCCCCCTCTTCCATTCCCAGAGACTCGGCTGGCTCCGAAGCTTCCAGACAGAGGGGCTAAACATGTTAGCCGACAGACTCGCAAGACACAAAAGGCGGCAGGAATCAAATAAAAGGAAAACGCAGCAGTCACAGGTCAGTCCTGTATAAATATTTATGCTGGAGGAAAAGTTGCTGCCTGAGTAATGACCTTGTGGCTGGTATTAATAGAGATAATGTGTGTCTCTAGAACAGGCCGCCAGAAAGAGAAAGGGGGCGAGGATGGGGAGGGGGCGAGAGAAAGAGCGGGGAGGTTATAAATCTTCGTGCCAAGCCGAAGCCCCAGCTGACCTTTATACCTTTCTCTCCCGTCCCCTCCAGCGACACCCCCCTCCCCCGTCTGCATCTTCAAATCTATTTTCTCTCCTCTTGGCCATCCTGTCTCCACATAGGCACTCACTCGTGCATTAGCCATCTCGGGGCTGAAGTCTGTCATCCCAGCCGGTGGCTTGGCACCATGCTGGGTACCAGTTGGTGTTTAATAAAGGTTCAGGGCAGTGAGTTGATTGAGCCATGCATGGAACCCAGCCTCTGCTGCTGATTACAGGCCCCCAATATGGGACTGATTTTATCTTTTGATGGTTTCCCTGTCTTCATCTCCCTTCTCCAATCCAGCCAGCCTTCACTCTGTTGCAGCTCAGGGGAAGTTTCCAGATGCAAATCTGACTGTATCTCTCTTCTGCCAAAATTTCCTCAGTAGCTCCCATGTCTTAAGATCAAATCCAAACTCCTTAACCGGCTCCTAGTTACCTTTCCAGCTTCGTTTCTCCAATTCCCGGTCCCTCGACGGCTTCCCTCCCCCGCAATACCGAACTGCTTATACAGGCATCCCTCATTTTATTGTGCTTCGCTTTATTGCGTTTCTCAGATATTGCTTTTTTTTTTTTTTTTTTTTTTTTAAATAATTGAAGGTTTGTGAAAACCCTGCATGGAGCAAATCTATCGGCACCATTTTTCCAACATCATTTACTCACTTTGTGTCTCCGTGTCACATTTTAGTAATTCTCGCAATACTTCAAACCCTTCACCAGCAAAAAGATTACTACCCACCAAAGGCTCAGAGGATGGTTAGCATTTTTTAACGAGAAGTATTTTTAATTAAGTACGTACATTGTTTTCTTAGACATAATGCTATTGCACACTTAATAGACTACAGTATGGCGTAAACATAACTTTTATGGGCACTGGGAAACAAAAAGAATTCACGTGACTTTCTTTATTGTGATATTCGCTTTATGGCGGTGGTCTGGAACCCAACCCACAATATCTCCAAGGTTGCCTGTAATTCCCAAGAAGCCATGATCCTTTTCACAGCCAGGTCTTTGCATGTTCTAGTCCTTCCACCTGGCATGACTTCCCTGCACTTCTTAACTTGGCTACTTCATCCACATTCTGTACACTTCTCTCAGATCACACCCCCTCCTCCAGGAAGCCTTCCCTGCATTTGATGCCCCTTTTATCTGGTCCCATAGCACCCTGTGCCTCTCATTACACCACTTATCCCATCAAAGAGTCATTGTCATTTAACTTGTCTCTCTCATTCCTTCAAGACCCTGCGTGCCCTGAGGGCAACAAACTGACATCGCTGCGTGCACACACAACAACATAAAGCCTGGCGTGTAGTAGATGCTCAGGAAATGTTTGTCGAGTGAACCACAGGGACAGGACCACACTCTCTTCTCTGCTTGAAAAATAAAATGGGCTCAGATTCCCCTATCTGGGATACAAGAAAGTAGAGGCCTTAACATCTGGAAGAGCCCCCCACTTAATTGAGGGCCTGGGAACCCTCCTTATCTCCCTTATTTGCCCTTCTCCCTCCTTATCTGCCAGGGGTAACTCCTATTCAGAGTTCAGTTTCCCAGTGCTGGGTAGAAGAGACCCCCCCCCCTTTCTGTGCACCAAATAAAGGAGAGAGAGAGAGAGGGAGAGCAAAACAGAGAAAGATCAGCTCTTCTCAAAAGGCTTCAAAGGCAGCCTTCCAACTCAACGGGGCCGACGCCAAGATCTGAATATCAAGATGGAGAAAAAGGTTATTCAAGCCACAGATTCTTGGAAGCCAACAAGCTCTCCCAGGGCAGGGAGCCACAGAGCGAGCCATTCCTGGGGGAAACTGGAAGCCTGAAGCCGCCACACCCTCTGCCCTGCTTGAAGCAAACCCCAATTTCAGACTTTAATACTTCTCTGCTGAAACGTAACAAGGGAACCAGCCAGTTGAACTCTTGGTCTTCATGGTCCTGGGCTGTTTAAGGTCTGTGCTACACAAGGAAAGAAGGAGCTAAGAAGAATCCTCCACTGCCTCTGTGTACCTGCCCCTTATCACAGGCTGTTTCTTTAATCACAGGCTGTTTCTTTAATCTCTAACACAACCCTGGAGCATAGGAAGCGTCATCCCCATCTTCCAGATGAGGCGACTGAGGCTGGGAAGGGCCTCAAGTTGACCCCAGCTTATGTGATGGCAAGCCTAAGTTCTTTCTTCTACAGCCTCCTTCCCTGATGCTTAGAATTCACGTGTCCTGCTGGGGACCACCTCTGACTGTCACCTAGGAGGGACATTAGAGGGAACCATGTCTTTTCCTTATTCTGTCTCCTCTGTCCCACCCACCCTAGAACCAGGTACCAAGTTGATGGGCAACGCTTGCTGTACCCCTAGATATGGCTGATATGACCGAGCCAACTTTGTCATGGGCTAAAAGGACAAAGCCAGAGTGAATCCCAGAGAAAGGATACTTGTCCATCGTGGGAGCTTTAAAATGCTTCTCTGGAGAAGACAACAAAGGCAGGAAGAGATACTTATACACAAATGATGTTCACAGCAGCATTATTCACAATAGCCAAGAAGTGGAAACAACCCAAATGTCCATCAACGGATGGGTGGATAAACAAATAATGGTGTACTCACACAATGGAATATTATTCAACCTTCAAAAGGAACGAGATTCTGATACACGATACAATATAGATGAACCTTGAAAACATTATGACCTGAACAGAAAAAAAAGTGGAGGAAAAGAGAATTCGCTCTCTCTCTTCCTGACTGTTGAAGCTGGGACATTCTTCTTCCCTTGCCCTCAGACCAGAACATACATCATCGGCTTTCCTGGGTTTCCAGTTGGCCAAATACAGTTTGTAAAACTTCTCAGCCTTCATAATTGCATGAACCAATTCCTTATAGTAAATCTTATATATATATATAATATTAACATATACTGATATATACAATACTAATATATAATATTTTATATATAATGTTTTTATATACATAATGTTATATATATATATATGTATTCTATTGGTTCTGTATCTCTGGAGAATCCTGACTATAGAAGCCAGTCACTAAAAGACGAATATTGCATGATTCCATTTACAGGCGGTACCTAGAGAAGTCAAATCCATACAAACAGAAAGTAGAATAGTGGTTGCCAGGGGCTGGGGGGAGGGGAGGATGGCGAGTTAGTGTTTACTGGGTACCGAGTTCCAGTTTGGGTGATGACAAAGTTCTAGGGATGAATGGTAGCGATGGTTGCACAGTGATGTGAATGCACTCAAGGCCACTGAAGCGCCACTTAAAAATGGTTAAAATGATCAACCTTTTGTTGTTTTATCATTTTTTTTTTTAAAAAAGCAAAGAGAGAGGGAGGGAAAGAAATAAAGCAGACTAGAAGAAAAGGAAAAGAGAGGAAGGTGGGAAATGGAGTTAGGAAGAAGGCAGGCCAGTCGGGAGAGGATTCGGGGAGGCAGGAAGGCAGGGTCACCTTGAGTTACTAAATCTCTTTCTCGCCTCTAGACGTGTACAGAACATAGGAAAACCCTCCCTTCCCTCCCACACCTGAAGTGAGAATCACCGGCCTCACCACAAGCATTCAAGAACACCTGCTCAATTACTTCTTCAAATGCCTTTGCTCATGAAGGGCTCAGAAAAGGAAAAGATAAAAGGGGTAGTTTGGTGGTTTCAAATGTGTTTTTTTCTCAAAAAGAGCCTTAAAAAGAACAAAAACCACAGCAAAGTTTTGCAAAATGAAATTTAGCGACCACTCGTGCTTAATGTAGATTTCTTTTCAGTGTTAATAAAATTCAAAGCGTCCAAGAAGGCATTCTTGATGTGCCACAGTTTCAAGTCTTGGGATGTAAGGCTTTTGTCCCCCACAGAGTTTGCGGTGGAAATCTTGCATCATGGCCCGATCATCAGGTGCATGCAGCAGAATGAAGCTGCCCCTCTCCAATTACAGATTCACAGAGTCCACCCAAGAATCACATCTCACCTGACATCACACCTCGTACCACCATCCCAGCTAGGGCTTTGCTTCCTCATGTAGATTTCTGGCACCTGGCCTGGGGACGTGTCTGATACCGGGGATACGGTAGGTAACATGACCAGCAGTGACTTTCAGCTCCCATGATACACCCTCTGCACTGATGTAACAGGCAGGGGCCTTTGTAGACTCTTATCTTACAAGGACACCTGGCACCACTTGAGTGGGGGTGGAGAGCATTCACCATGGCGCCATCCATCCAGCTCCCCTTTGATACTAGACTGCTCCTCTGAGATAGTGGCGAAAGGCATGAATTCACGGTCAACATCCATCGGGACCAGGAAGTCTGCCTTAGGCGCTCTCTGTCCCCTTCACACCGCCATCCAACTGATTCAGAAGACAGTAGTCTCTCAGGTTGTTTTTTTTTTTTCAAAGAAATGTCCCTTTTGCCCCCATGGCATGCCAAGGATACGCAATGCAAAGCTCAAGACGCCCAGTATTTTCACCTTGAAAATCACTGTCTCAAATCCCCTCATACTAGTCCCTCTTCCACCTTGACTAACGTGTGCTAACTTGATCCTACTGGGAATTAAATACTTTACAAAGTGGCTCCCCTCTGGAGGGGAGACCAACTAATCTTTAATTCTGGGATTTAAAAGACAAATTTTCCAGAAGGAAGAGAAGAGAAAGAATATTTTTCAAGGATCAGGTCCATGGCAGGTCCTTATGATATGGTGTCTCACTTACTCTTCACAGCTTTATGAGAGAGTTGCTATCGTTCCTTACTTTATGAGATCACACAGTTAATAAGTGGATACGTTAGGGTTCCATCCCCAGGCAGTTTGATTTCATCCCTCTGATTTCCCTTCCTACCAGTAGGCTTAAAAGTATTCATCTTTATCGCTTCCCTCCCCCACAGGATTCTGCTTCTCCCCCTCCATCCTCTCAGCCCTTCCTGGGACCATCAATACTTAATGCCTTGCGCTGTCACATTCGTAGCTGTGAAGGATCCAATCGTGCGGTTGATCTATCTATAATGTAAGGTTAATGCCTAATTATCTCGTTTAACATTTCTTTCCTGGATAATTCATGATAGGTCATTAACAAAAGCCAGGGCAAACGGAGGGGCATGTTCATGGCCATAAATCAGAGGCCTAAAAACATCATAGAAACAGGAAAATGCATGTATTATTCAGGTCAAACAAAGAGCCAGATCTATGTAAGTATCCTCAATGCTCTTCTGACCCCGAGGTCAAGGGACCAAGTGCGAGGCTGGAGGGATATTTGCTAAGAGCAGAAACGGGCTGCCCAGGGTCTAGCAGGGATGCACCTCTCCTGGTTGTATGGCAATACATCTCATTGTTAAACTATGACTCCCCAGACAGAAAAGGCCCCTTTGACTACCAAATAATGCATACCCACCATTTATAGAGCATCTGTGATGTGCTAGGCTATGTGTGTGTGTGTGTGTGTGTGTGTGTGTGTGTGTGTGTATTCTATGTATCAGTTAGCTATTGCTGTATAACAAACTACCCCAAAACTCAGTGGCATTTCATGAGTCTGTGTCTCAGCTGGTTGGTGCTGCTGATCTAGGCCAAGCTCATCTGATCTCATGCATCTGTGTTCAGCTGGTCGGTTGGCAGGGGGCTGCTAGTGTCGTATGAGCTCACTTACATGTCTGGCTATTAACTGGCTGTTAGGGTGACAGGGGTGTCTAGGCTATGTGTCTCTCATAGTGAAGTCAGGGTTTCAAGAGATAGATTAGAAGCATGCAAGACCTCTTGAGACCCAGACTTGGAGCTGGCACGTGGTCATTTCTGCAGCATTTTATTGGTCCTAAGTCGCAAGCCCAGCTTAGATTGACTAGTGTGGTGATCAACTCCACCTTTTGTTGGAAGGAGCTGCAAAAGCACTGCAAAAGGTACACAAGGGGTGGAGAATTGCAGTCGTTTTGCAATTATTCTACCACAACCCCTTTCTTCCTTATCACAAACCCTTTATCCATTCTCCCAACAAATATTTATTGACCACCTGCTATGTGCCAGACTCTGTTCTAGGTGCTGAGGACACAAGTAGTGAACAAAAGAAAGTCCTCTTCACATGAAACGTAACTTCATAGAAGATAAGATACAAACAGTAGGGACTTATAAATACTACCAAATGTAAAACAGATAGCTAGTGGGAAGCAGCCACATAGCACAGGGAGATCAGCTCGGTGCTTTGTGACCGAGGGGTGGGATAGGGAGGATGGGAGGGAGACGCGGGAGGGAGACGCAGCGGGGAGGAGATATGGGGATATATGTATATGTATAGCTGATTCACTTTGTTATATAGCAGAAACTAACACACCATTGTAAAGCAATTACACTCTAATAAAGATGTTAAAAAAAATACAGATAGTAAACAAGTGAATAAATACATATATAAGATACTTGTAGATGGTGTTAAATGCTATAAGGTAAATATAACAGAGTGACTGCCTGTTAGGTGTCCAGAGGCAATTTTTGATAAAGTAGTTAAGGAAGGCCTCTCTTGAGGAGATGACGTTTGACCCAGGACTTGAATGATGAGATGGAACCATCCGTGCAGGATTGGAAGCAGAATGTCCTAGCAAGAGGAAGAGCGGTGCAAAGTTCCCGAGGCAGGACTCGAGGATTAGAAACAAGGCCAATGTGACTGAAGCATAATAAGTAAGAGGAAGAAAGATGCCAGATGAAGTCCAGGAGGTAAGCCGATCCTTGGAGAGAGGTACGATTCCTTTTAAGGAATATAAAACTCAACAAAGTCATGAAAATAGCTAGCGAGTGGTAGAACAAGGATTTGGACCTGCAATCATCTGAATTCAAAGCCCACACTCTCTCCACTGTCCCTTTCTGCCTCCTGAGCTAAGTGCCAAGCGGGGACTTTTTCATGTAGGTGAAGAAGACCTTAAACATCAGGAAGTCTAATGAAAGAGGTGACGGCTGGATGCTCCAGCTCTGTCTGAACTAACCTTGCCTTAACTGAGTCTGCCCCATGCTATTCCTCCTGTAGCTCACACACCCCAGATCCTCATGACAAGTTGACCTGCGGCAGCATACCCAGCTCTCCGCCTAAGGATGACCACTTCTCACTGGCTCCTTTTTTCCAGAAGGCTCCATCCTTCCCCCCATCTTGGGTCTTTCTTGGGGAGTGCATCCCTGCCTTCTCACCCTACTCCACCAGGAATCTCTAAGACCTTTGTTGTAGAAGCATTGCCCATAGCTGGGAAAGAAAGATAAGATGCACAGACATCTGCTGATAAGCCCCGTACAAGATCAGAAAGTCCCACTTCAAGAATTTGATTGTCTTACTTGTTGGCCAAATCCAGGCAAGAGCCTGCATCGTTTAAAATAGGACATTCATTTATGCCAAATATTTTAATGGAGCCCCTCCTATGTGTCAGGGACTGGTCCAGGAACTGGGGATAGAGCAGCAGGCTTGGCCCGCATGCTTTGCAGGGATAAGCGATGATGAACTAATAAAAGGCACGACATGTGGTGATAAAGGCTATGCAGAAAATGAAGCCAGGCAAAGGGAAATGGATAATGGGGAGGGGTGAACAGGTGATTGGGGAAGACCCCTCAGATAATATGCTATTTGAGTAGGAACTTGCCAATGAGGAAGAGAGCCCTGCAGCTATTGGAGTGAATTACAGGAGTGTGGTTGGAATCTTCTAGAACCCTAGGGAGACCAGTGTGGCTGAAAGAGAGTGAGAGAGTGGGGAGTGTAGAGAAATGAGGCTGGAGAGGTCATGGGGGCCAGATCTTGCAGAGCCTGGCGGCTCACTGAAAGAACTTTGGCTTTCACTCGGGGTCAGATGGGAGCTCCTGGAAGGTTCTGAGAAGAGGAGGGACATAATAGGACTCATGTTGTCAAAGCGTCCCTTTGATAAAAATAGATAACTAGTAAGAACCTACTGTATAGCACAGGGAACTCTACTCAATACTCTGTAATGGCCTATATGGGAAAAGAATCTAAAAAAAGAGTGGATATATGCATATGTATAACTGATTCACTTTGCTGTACACCTGAAACTAACACAACATTGTAAATCAATTATATGCCAATAAAAATTAACTTTTTAAAAAAAGTGTCCCTCTGGCTGCTGCGCTAAGCAGAGACTACAGGGGCAGAGACCGGAGAAGCAGACAGACCTTCAAGGCACCTGCTGCCTTTGCTCAGGTGACAGGCGACGGTGGCTCCAATTTGGGGGTACAGGTGAGAAGTGATATTCGAGTGAGCAAGATAAATAATCAATACATAATTGCAGGACTTCCCTGGTGGCATAGTGGTTAAGAATCCGCCTGCCAGTGCAGGGGACACGGGTTCGATCCCTGGTCCTGGAAGATCCCACATGCCGTGCAGCAACTAAGCCCAGGCGCCACAACTACTGAGCCTGCGCTCTAGAGCCCGTGTGCCACAACTACTGAGCTTGCGTGCCACAACTACTGAAGCCCACACACCTAGAGCCCATGCTCCGCAACAAGAGAAGCCACCGCAATGAGAAACCTGTGTACCGCAACGAAGAGTAGCCCCCGCTCACCCCAACTAGAGAGCCCGCACTCAGCAAAGAAGACCCAACACAGCCAAAAGTAAATAAACAAATAAATAATTTTTTAAGAATACATAATTGTACAGTGAACAATTTAATTGAAATACAAAAGAGGTACAGGATGCTATAAGAATGTATAACAAGGAGATTGGTAGTCTGTTTCTTTGCAGGGAGGAGAGCAGATATCAGGCAGAGAAGGCTTCTCTGAAGAAGTGGCAGAGAAGGCTTCAACCTGAAGGATGGGCTCGAGTTAGTTCAATGAGGATGAGAAAGAGGGCTCAAGCAGAAGGAAGAGCATGAGCAAAGGTCCTGGGGCAGGAATGAGGTGGGCAAGTGTGGCATTTGGATGTTCATAAGAACACACTCTCCTTCTGTGATGTCTGCCCTATTCACTCATCTCTGAAATAATTAATGATTCAGACACTTCACAGCAAGAGACCCACACTGGCTCCACATGGCTGTTACCACGGTTATTTTCACTTCTCTGGAGGCAGTTAAGGAAGACCCAGACCTTCCCACCTAGGAAATGAGTAATGAGAGTGGATCAAACTGGCTAGTTTGGAGCAAGATTAATAATGATGGTGTGACTTCCCCTGTCCAGAGTTGAGTGCCCTTCATTGGGAAGGACTTGGGAAACCCTTCTTTGTCCCAAATCCCTGCCTCTGGTGACAACTGTGCTGTTTTCCTGAACTAAGCAGGTGTGGGGGAGATGGCAGGATGGCCCGTCAAAGAGGGACTCAAGATTAAGCACATAAGCTGGCCTTTTAAAAGCTTAGCGAGCCTTTCCAATTGGATCTCAAATGGACCACACTTGAGAAATTAAATAAACAGCATTTGTCAAGGGCTTTTGTGGGCTCCCAGCTGTATTTATTTATAGGTTGGCCTGTTATTTATGGGCGCTCGTGCCCCATATAAAAGCTTTGTGGGAGAGAAGTGGGTGGGGGGGAGACAGAGTGCTTTAATGCTACTGGGTCACTTAAGTATTCACTCCCAGGATCTCAAACAATGAGCATTTGCTGCTTTTGTCCATGGAAGCTGGCTGTTAGAACACAGCAGGACAGCATTCCTGGAAACGCTGGACATTTAGGTACCCCCCCCAAAGAGTCAGGGGTCCCCTCGGAGATCTTGGAAGGCCCAGTTCCCAGGAAAAAGTTGAAAATCTGAGATCGGCCACATCTTTGATTCATTGTGACTTCTGACTCATAACTGGGAAGGCTCAATAGTTATGCCTTGAGAAACATAACAAACTCCTTGAACAGTCTATTGAGTGAGCGCTCAATGGATGTTGTCGAATGAATAATGAATGACTATACGCTGTCCCCATAGTTGTGAAACTGAAAAATTAGAGGGACCTCAACATGTCACATGGACTATCTTGGCCAAAAAAGAAAAAAAAAAGGCAATTCAAATCTAAAAACTTGAACTGTCCATAACTTGGGTTCAGTTTTCTTCTAAGGATTCATGCAAAGGAGAATTCCCAGCATTAAGAAGAGAAGAGGGGAGGGGAGGGGAGGAGGAAGGGGGAGGGGGAGGGAAAAAGGAAAGAAAACCTCCATGCAAAAAAATGGTGTTCATTGCCATGTTCTTTGTAATAGTGAAGAATTTCACTATTTATATTGATATTGATATAGAAACACAGAATAGCAACATTACTACAGGAGTGATTAACTTTGGTGCATCCCTACTTTGACGGGTTACTAAAACCTTGCTCATAGAAACTTTTACAGTAATACAGAAATGTCTATGGCAAAATATGAAAGCTACAATATTACCATTACAGTATTATTAAAATCTGGTGATTCTTTAACTATTAGAGAAAAAGCCTAAAATGAAAACACTAAAATTTAAGCATGGTTATGTTTGGATAGGAGAACTATGAGCCATTTTTAACTTTTCTTCTAAATTTCCAAATTTAAAAAAAAATTATGAATCAGTTTGAGGAATAAAAATAATAGTCAATGCATCATTGAATATATCGGTAGTATTCTCTCACTGCAAGGAAACTTTTAAAGGCATCCAAGGAAAAATAATCCACTGGGTATTTTTTTCTGAGTGTTATTATAAAAAGTATTAAAATATTGCATGCATTTATAAATGTTTTATCATCACAGAAGCAAAAGAAATGTCCACAAAAAATTAAAATATCAGGATCACTAATTCACCATTTTGGCTTCTTTTCAGCACAATAAATAAAAATATTTGCCCTTTTTCTAGGTGTTTCTTTTCTTCTTGCTCTTGTATACATCACCCTCTTGGCCACACAATATCTTCACACCCACACCCACTATTTCCCTCCTTCTAGAAATTATAGTCTTTGTGCATTTGCCCCTTTTCTTGTGACTGAGTCCCTATAGCCTTTCTTTGTGACCTTCACTTGTCCACAGCCTTAGTCCCTTCTGTGTGAACTCAGATAGGATGACAGGGAGAAGCAGGGACCACTGACTCGAGAATAACATGGACCTGGGTTCAAATCCTGCCTCTGCCACTTCCCAGCTGTGCAAACTTGGGCAAGTCCCTTAATTCCTCTGTGCTGCAGTTTCCAAGCCTGATAATAGACAAAATATTTAAGTGGGAAGATGATAAATAATAATAACAAAGTAAGAGTAGTCAAAGTAATGATTAACATATATTGACCTCCTAGAGTGTGCCAGGCATTGTACTAAGTGCATTACACTCACAAAGTCATTTAAACCTCAAGGCAACCCAATACAGTAGGCGCTATTTTCCCCAAATCTAATGGATTTCGCAGATGAGAAGGCAGACCTGTAAGTCATAGTGACCAAGGGTGGGATGCTTACTTTGTAGCTAGACCGTGGTCTCATTCCATCCAACTCCCCCAGCTGGTCCATTATTATACCCATTTTCTAGGTAAGAACACTGAGGCTCAGAAGAGTAAAGGGTTGGACCAAGGTCACCCAGTTCACAGATAGAGGCAAGATTCTCACTTAGCCCTCTCTCCCCACCCGCAAAACTCAAAGTTATACAGGCACTTAGTAGACCCCTGATAAATGGTGCCATCCCTCCCTTACAGGGAGCATCTTCTGACATGTAACCTGGATGCTTCTTGCTGTCACACAGGTATTCTCATCTGCTCTGGCCTCCAAGGAAGAGAAAATCCCCTCAAGTGCACAGAGAGTGACTTCCGAGAGAAGCAGGCAAAGTGTCTGCTGCCCACATCATGATGACCCAGCCCTTCCCAGACCTGGGTCTGGTTATAGGGAAAAGCTTTGAAGCAGAGCAAGCTCAAGGCACTGGGACATTGCTTTTTTTTCTGCCAGATCTCTGAAATAATGGCTACTGTCTGACCTGATGCAATCAATACAATTCTGTCCTTCCCATCCCATGGACGGGATGTCATAAAATGAAATCTCCAAGGCAGCAGATAAAAGTTGGTACCCCAAATCGTACCTGGGATGAAAAGAGGTGCTTTTATCCAGAACAAACAAAACATCATTCTTGTCCTTTGAGGCGTTAATGAAGAAGAAAGTGTGAGGTGTGGGAGATGTGATGTTTAATCCTTGAAAATAGATTCACCTGGGAGTTTGCGTACGTCATCCTGACTCTATAACTAGTAAAGGAGAGTAGATGTTCTTATAGTAAGGGCAGAACCCTAGCAACCCGGGCTCTGTGGGGAGAAAAGGAAAGTGGGGATCTGGAGACACATCTGTGAGTCATTTGAGTTGAAATGAACACATTCTGCTGGGCATGGAGTGGGGAGGAGGGGCTGGGGCAGTTGGTTCCCATTAAGCTTTGGTAGCTTGAGAATTCCCTGCGTGCGGATATACGCCAGCCCCAGCTCCATCCAGGAGGCCAGAGTTCCAGAGGCCCTGATGCAGCCTGAGAACTTCCCTCCTCCTCTGGCCACTGACGCAGGGGACCCCAGTGTCTCCTCTGGGCCTCCAGAGAGAGAAGTAGCCAGGAGGCCTCAGATGCCGGGCCCTCCCATCCGCCCCATTCTCCAAGGCCCCTAATTAGGTATTTACATGACAAACCAATTATGGTCCTGAAAGAGTGGTTACAGGCCATTGGGTAATTAGTGACATTTTTAAAATACATTTTCAACCGCACAAAACCATGTTTACACAATGTTAAGGAACTGGCTGTAGACCATAGAAGTGGAAAGAACTTTGCAACGGCAGAAAAAGTGCCCCGCTAGACTACAAAGGACAGTTGTGTGCTCTCTGATACTCAGGTCAAGAGTGTGGATGGATGGTCAGTTTTCCTGACTCCTGGAATCTGAGTACCTACCACGTCCCAGCCACAGCCCTGGGAGTTGGGGATACAAGATGGACCACAAATCAGTCTCCTGACTTGAGGAGCTCACCATTTTCCATCTCACAGTGGCAGTTTTTGCATGGCTATCTTCATTCATTCAGATGTTTAGTCATTCATTCAACAAACATTGACAGGGCCCCTCCTATGTGCCCAACAAGGGGAAATAAAGAAAAGCAAAGGCCTGGACTTCTTTTGAGAAGCTTGAAGTTCTCGATTATCTGGGGGCTTTTTCTGTTGTTAGCGTCTCCCCGTAGCCATGTACATTCCGTGCATGTGCTGAGTGTTACCAGAGGCTGAGGGGACTCAGTACAAGATCCAGATCTTGATTTTTCCCAAGTTCACGCCTTTGGGTGGCCTTGGGGGTATTATGATCTTCAGTGCACCCATGCATTCATTCATTTCCTTATTCATAAACATGCTGAGCCCTGAGTAGGGCTAAGTCTCCAAGAGCGATTGGTAGGTGGCCGAGTGAAGAGCAAGGAAGGGTTGTCGAGGCCCTGGGCAAAGAATGAGAAAAGGCGTAGAGGCAAGAAAGGGTGAGGCGCATGGAGGGACCTGGTAAGAGTGGCAGGAAATGAGCCAGATTTACTTCCACATCTGTGACACAATTTCTGTTTTGTAAATAAGTTCATTTGTACCATTTTTTTAGATTCCACATATAAGCGATATCATGATATTTGTCTTTCTCTGTCTGACTTAAATTGGGAGACAGGGATTGACAAATACACACTACTGTATATAAAATAGGTCACTAATAAGGACCTGCTGTATAGCACAGGGAACTCTACTCAATACTCTGTAATGGCCTATATGGGAAAAGAATCTAAAAAAGAGTGGATATATGTATATGTATAACTGAAACACTTCGCTGTACAGCAGAAACTAACACAACTTTGTAAATCAACTACGCTCTAATAAAATTTTTTTGAAAGGAAGGAAGGAAGGAAGGAAGAAAGAAAAGGAAGGAAGGAAGAAAGAAAAGGAAGGAAGGAAGAAAAAAAGGAAGGAAGGAAGAAAGAAAAGGAAGGAAGGAAGGAAGAAAGAAAAAGAAAGAAAGAAAGAAAGAAAGGGAGAAAGAAAGAAAAAAAGAAAGAAATGAGCTAGAAAGGTGAACAGAGGCCAAGCCACTGGGGGTGATCATCCAGCATCTGTATCCTCTAAGGGACGGGAAGGGCTTGGGTGCTGGGTCATGAAGTGTCACAAAATGAAAGCAAAGTCAACCCCAAACCCTCTGAATGGAATGGGGATGCCATGGGGCGTCACCAAGAGAGATCAAACAGTCACTGGTTGCCTCTCAAACAGGAGAGCATCTAGGCAAGATGGAGCAGTCAATTGTTGACTGGAGATAGCCGTGCAGTGAGTTTAAACAGAACTCCATGGGGGGCAAGGTCTGGAGCTGGGGGTTCACATCTCTGCTCTGTCATTTAATAAACCCCAGGGCCTTGAGCTATAGCCACTGATGGCTTCAGCCCTAGACTTCCCCATCTGTAAAACAGAGGGCGGTAGGGTGTCTCACCCCCTACTCCCTAGACCTGTAGTTATGGTCGTGGTAGCGATACTACCCTATTCATGTAGGTACTATTGTTAATATTAACTACGATTGCTAACACTTTTCAGCCCGATTTGTCCAGGTACCATTCTGGGTTTTTTTATGTGTATTACTCATTTACTCTTTATATAACCTCTTTGAGGTGTTATATACTCCTTAGCCCCATGTTATACAGATGAGAAAAGTGAGTCCCAGAGAGGGTAAGTAACTTGCCTAATGATACAGATTTTCTTTTATTATTTCATTGAATCATTTTTATTGAAGTACAGTTGATTTACAATGTTGTGTCAGTTTCGGGTGTACAGCAAAATGATTCCGTTTTTATATTTATTTTACATTTTACTTATATATTTATATTTTTATGTATATTCTTTTTCAGATTATTTTCCCTTATAGTTTATGACAAGGTATTGAGTAGAATTCCTGTGCTACACAGTAGGTCCTTGCTGGTTATCTGTTTTATACATAGTAGTGTGTATTTGTTAATCCCAAATTCCAAATTTATCCCTCACCCCTTTTGCCTTTGGGAACCATAAGTTTGTTTTCTACGTCTGTGGGTCTGTTTCTGTTTTGTAAATAAGTTCATTTGTGTCATTTTTTTAGATTCCTCATGTAAGCACTATCATAGGATATTTGTCTTCCTCTGTCTGGCCTACATCACTTGGGATGATCATCTCTAGGTTCAGGGACACAGATGTAAACCTCAGTTCCATCCACCTCTAGACCTCGCTTGCTCTTAAACACCTCATTATTCACCTTTCAAATCCTCTAGTGAAACTCAAGTTCCAAAACCTTGTCCAACATATACATGCAGTGCCACGTGCCATTGGCTTCACCGACTCCATCTTCTTGACCAAAGAGCTGTGCCCCCATCCAGAGCAAACCTCAGCCTTTCACCAAGTCCCCACATAATCCCTGGCCAGAAATACCTTGCCCACTCCTTTCCATCCACCCAAACCTTTTGCATTCTTGAAGGTCTAGTTCAAATGTATCAATAGGTCCAGTTTTCCTGTAGGAAAGCTCCCAGAGCCCCCAGGTCCCCCCCTTCAGAACTGTCATAGCACCTCTGTCTGTTAACCACACCTCAAACATTCCAAACCACCACCTACATCTACCTTCTGGTGGTTATTTTATGTGTCCGTATTTTATTTTCCTGCTTTGATTATATCTTCCCAGATCTTACAGGGAGTAAACCTCCTAACCTATTTCATTCAGTTAACAAGTAGTTCCTGTGTGTCTAGTATTGTTTGGGTCATGAGAAATCAGCTTTGTGAACAAGATACGCAAAGTCTCTGCTCTCAGTAGAGGGACCACATCATGAACAAGTAAACAAATAAGAAAATTCCACGTAGTGAACGGTACTAGAAAGGAGATGAACTGATTAACACAATATAGTGGACCGTGAACGCGGTGAGGGGAAACTTCCTTAAATAAGGTGCTCGAGGAAGCCTCTCTGAGGAGGTGGAATAGGAGTCAAAGCCTCAAGCAATCAAAGGAATCAGCCATGAAAAGAACTCGAGAAAGGGAGTCCCAGGCAGAGGGAACCGCAGATGCAAAGGTCCTGAGGTAGGAACAGATATAGCTCTTAAAGAAAAAGAAAGAAGGCAGTAGTGGCTGCAGCAGGGTAAGCCCAAGGAGGTCAGGTGGGAGACAAAGTCAGAGAGCTAGGTGCAGACCAGAGCGTAAAAGCCCTGAGCTTATTCTAAGTTTGTGTTGGGCCAACAGATCGTTCCCCTTCGAGAAGCCCATGGATTGAACTGTAGACAACTGCAGGAGCAAGCTGGCCCTATCTCTGTGAGCGACACCAGCCTCTTCCCATCCTGTATCAATTAGACCACTGGTTCCATCACTCCTGACTTCAAAGGGGAAAAAAGAGTGGAGAATTTACAAAGGACAATAAACCCAGTCCGTGGCAGGCTGCAAGCCCATAAAATTTTACCGGCCCCTCAACTGCTGAGAATACATCACTCCCTGACTCGCCACCAAAGCACCGCCTTTATCCATGGCCAGCACGATAAAAAAAAAAAAAAAAATGTTAAGGAATCCCACGCCATCTGGGAGAAAAATCTGGAAAATAAGATTTACCTCAATGAATCAATCTAATTGGGAATGATCAAGGCTATTACTGGGAACGCCGGATTACAATGCAAGATGCAAATTTATCAACACTCAGGACCAACTTGATCACTCATTCCCTGTGTGACCTGGGGCAAGCCACTGTCCCTTCCAGTCTCAGTTTTCCCCGTGTGAAATGTTGGGTTTGGGTCACCTATAAGGGCTTCTCTGTTCTATCAATACATATCTAGAAGTGGGTAAGTACTTCTCAAGGATTCCTTAAGGCCCAAGTGGGTAACAATGGTTCTTGGCGAGCATGTAGGGAAACAGCATTGTCATGCACCGTAGGTGGTCTTATAAATTGGTACAACTTGTGTGGAAGACCGCTGGGCACCATGTATCAAGAACTTTTACGAAAAACAGTACATTCACTTGGATCCCAGAAATGACCATATCAGACAACAAAGATGTAGATCAATTGTTCTCAACTGGGACCAATTTTGCTCCCCGACCCAAGGGACACTTGGCAATGTCTGGAGACATGTTTAGTTGTCACAGCTGCGGGCTGCGGTGCTACTGGCATCTAGTGGGCGGAAGCCAGGGATGCTGATAAACGTCCTACAATGGCACAGATGATGACATCGGCCTGAGGCCAAAGCCCAGGTTCTCGGCCCGACACTGGATGGCATTCTGGAAAGGTCTTAGATGACACAGACTTAAATAGGCATGATTTACCAGAGTTTACCAAGTCACGTGGGCACAGGGGGCCCTACTTGTCCCAGTTCTCCTGGAACTTTCCTAGTTTTTGCACTGAGAATCCCACATTCTGGAAAGCTTCTCAGTCCTAGGCAGACCGGGATGGTTATTCACCCTCTGTGGGGTCACGGCTGTGTCTCTGCTTCCCTTCCGACAGCCAGGACCGGGAAGGCAGAGTTTAAGAGTGTGAAAATTCAGTCTTCTAGGGCTTAGAAAACTTCTCTAAGGCAACAGGGAGAGAGGCGGGAACTCTGGCCAACATGTTAGAAGACCTGATTCTGCCACAAATCCATTGCTTAAAACTGGACTACTTTGGATGCTTCCTCAACCACTGAAAA
Organism: Balaenoptera ricei; assembly: GCF_028023285.1. Classification (NCBI taxonomy): domain Eukaryota; kingdom Metazoa; phylum Chordata; class Mammalia; order Artiodactyla; family Balaenopteridae; genus Balaenoptera; species Balaenoptera ricei. The sequence continues at coordinate 13,467,705 of NC_082652.1, read as the reverse complement.
CAGAGGAGATTGAGTTAAATTTCCCCCAAAGGCATCCATCTATCATCCCTGTATCCTCCACCATGCCCACCCATATCGTATCCTGGTTGGCTGCTGGGCCTAAATACACGCTTCATCACACTGTGTGACCTTGGATAAATCACCCACCTCTCTGAGCCTCAGTAAATTTCCTCAACTGTAAAATGTGGGTAATAATGGGAATCTATTGCACAATCCATGAAAAGTATTTATAATGAGGCTTTGGCATCCCGGAAAGTGTTCTGTAAATATTATATAAGACTCGTTATGGATGCATTTATTTCATTCAGTAAATATTAACTGAACAGAGTATACTTGACACAAAATCCTCATGGCTTCTGCCTCTTTCACATGAAAAAGCCCAGATGCTAAATCCAAATGAATTAATGACCAACTCCTTCCCTTCTGAAGTCGAGATTAAAGAGAGGGAGAGAGGCAAAGAAAGAGGGAGAAGCTGTGCTCTCTCAAATACACAAGCCAAAACATACATCCCGCTCCGCACGGCCAGCCATAAATCCATCACTGGATGAGGGCTCTTCCCAGCTGGGGTGGTAAGCTTTTGGGGCTCTGTACAGTATTCCTGCACAACTGGCTGTAATTAGCAGCTGGATAATTATTGGGCCAACCCACTTCCCTCAAATACCTCTCAGCTCGGCAAGCAGAGAACGGCATAAGCAAAAAACCTTCCTTCCTCCATCCCCGTAAGCCTCCCAGCCTCCTAGCTTAGCCAACCTCAGGAGGTCCCTGCCAAAACGCTCCCCGGGGAGTAAACTGCCTCGCCAAGCTGTGTGTGCCAATGCCTTAAATTGTTTTATGTTTTTTGTCTCTATGAATTAGAAGCCGTTAAGAGAAGGGCCGCCCAAGGAAACCAAGCACAAAATATATTTGGTTACAGATGGATAAGAGAGGTTTCTTGTTGCTTTTTTTTTTTTATCCCCTAAGAGAGCAAGCATGAACTTTTTTTTGTTTTTCTTTTCTGAATCGCTGGTGCATTTGAAGCCAGGTTCCTGGAGCCTAAAGCATGTAAGAAGCACATCCTCCTGGGTGTGGAGGAGATGTCCCCTCTATAAACATCCCTTCCCAGGCAGCAGGGTTTGGCCCAGAATCCCCCTTACATACACATGGTCAAGGACAACCTCTGGAAGCATGGATATTTGGGCTGTGCAGATCCTGGTGCAGAAAGCAGACGCACTAGTGCATCTCCCTTACATGACCAGTGCTCTCTCCCCAGCCTTCCCACCATCCCAATCCCTGGTTAAGCATAAGGATTCTGAAGTTAGTAACTCAAGTACAAATCCTGTATCACCCCTCTCCACATGGGCAAACCCTGTGTGCCTTAGTTTTCTCATCTGTAAAATGGGAGGAATATGAGTACAACCTCGTGTGGTTGTTATGATGAAATGAGATAACTTTTAGCACAGTACTTGGCACCTATATGTGTCCAATAAGTGATACCTACTATTATAAGTTACTTAGCTCCTCTGTGCCTCAGTTTGCACAGCTATAAAATGGGGATCTTTGGGGAAATTGTGAAGATTAATTTAATTACATTTTCTTTCCAGATACCCATTGCTGAGTGTCTATTCTTTGCCTGAAAGTGTGCTGAGCGGTCCACATACATTATGCTATTAGATCCTTATAATAATTTGGAAAACTCAGGATTATTTGAAAAATTGGGAAACTGAGGCTCAGAGAAGATGAAGCATTAGTTCAAAATCTGATCCTAAATCTGTCAGATGAGAAAACTGTCCTTTAAAGTATGCCTCCCTCTAGGATGAGAACGTACAAGAGCTTATTGGGGGTCTGACTTGCTCTCCTTCCATGTTCTCTGATCAACCTTGAGTCTAACTTGGTTTCCCTGTCTCAGGAATTAGGAAGTCCATGATAGTAGAGCCTAGAGCATGTGATAAGAAAGAATAAATACGGGGAATCTCCTGGTGGTCCAGTGGTTAGGATTCCACGCTCTCACGGCTGAGGGCCCGGGTTTGATCCCTGGTCGGGGAACTAAGATCCCACAAGCCATGTGGTGTGGCCAAAAAATAAATAAATAAAAAAAAATAAAGAAGCACCATCAATTACCCCATTAGAGTCCAGTTTCTACCTCAGTCTTACGGAAATTTGGTGAAGATGTGTCACTTTCCCAGATTCTCATCCCTTTGGTCCCATTGATCAAATCAAGTCTCTGGGGTGTATTGACCCTACGAAAGAACTATGCCACCATCACCATCACCCACCATCATCATCACCATCACCATCACCATCACCACCACCACCTCTGCTGCCATCACCACCTCCACATCACCACCATCAGCATCCCATGACCACCTCCACCTCTACCATCATCACCAGTCCCAGCACCATTAGCACCACCGTCATCTCCTTCACCCCCACCACCCCAGAAGGCCTTATCTGAGCAAAATCTAAATTTTGGAGACAAGGAAGAGTTGAATTGAGAAGTCAGTCTATTGGGTGCATTAGCAAAAGTCATGAAGATGAAACTGAAAATGTGACCCCATACTTAGTCCCCTGAAGTAGTAAGCTTCCCCTCCAGTGCCCAGTTTCCTTTATATCAACTGAGCCAGAGTTTCAGCCAAACCAGATATGTTAAAAACAAGAAGAGATAACAGAAAGATGCTCAGAAAAATGGTCACAGCATGATGTCTGCAGGAAGAAAATGGGTCTTAGAATCTGGCCAGCATGGGTTTGGATCTGGCTCTACTATCAGCCGAGCACCTACACCTCTCTGATCCTCAGTTTCCTCATCTGTAAAATGTGGGTAATGATGCCTGTCTTACAGGTTTGTTGTGAGAGTGAATTGCAATCACATGAGCACAATAGCCAACACTGCTGGGCTCTCAATACCTGTATTACCACATTATTAAACCCAAGACCACTATTGAGGCTTAGTCTCTACACACTCACACCCAAAACAGTTTTGTTAGATGCAAGGTTAGCAGCTCACTATTCCTGAGCCAGTACGGGAGAAGTTAATTCTGGAGAGATTAAGACATTGAGAAAGTTTAAAATGAAGATCTCTTGTTTTCACTGTGGAAAAAAACGCTGTAAGTTCCAATATGATCAGCTGTACAAAGCAGATGCACCTCGTTAGAGATGCCATCTCCCAAAAAAAAGGGGTCGTGTGCATGGTACAGGACTACTGAACTCACAATGTAAATAATTCAGGTGAGTTGGCAAATCTGAGCAGGTACGAGTAAAAAGCTCTCTTCCATCTTCAGTCTTGATTCTTGCTATGTTTCTTTTCGATCTGTTTTTTCTTCTTTGGGTCCAAAGGGGAGTCCATGATCAGAGAGGTGGACTTCTCATTTTCCTAAACAGGTCCCATGCAACACGGAGTTTATTTTCCTGTCATCAAAGGGCTCAGCACAGAGCTCCAGCATGGGTGGGTGATGCGGCAAGAGGATGGAGACCGAGTTTGAAGTCTGATCATTCATTTGATTGGAAAGGGCTTTGCTCACTTTGGGTTCAGCGTACCTGGAAAGAAAGAGGCAAAACCACCCAGGGAAGATAAACAAGAGGGCCCCCAAGTGTCTGTCAGTCAATGGCAAACTGAAAAGGAAGGAAAATATCACAAGTTGTTTATACAGGTTAATGCATTCAATATCAAGGGCTGCCCCTTATTCTAAGATTCTGTCCTCTCCATATTTATTATGAAAAGATTCTCTTTTGCAATGGAACACGAGTGATGAATGCCTGCCAGCTAAAAGGATTCAGCTTATTACTGGCCAGTGTCCTCCACTTCTGTGCCTCTGCAGGACAGGTCTGCATTTGCTGGACAAGCGGGAGAGGAGGTGGGAAGGGCGTTTTCTGATGCTGGATCAGAGAAAGGGAGGAAAACACTGCCAGCCAGAAAGAAGAATGGAAAATGGAAAGGACCAAGAGGGTGGGAGGTAAGTCAATCTGCCTGGCACAGAGCTGGAGTGCGGTGGGGAAGGAAGGGTGAGACCAGAGATGGGGAGAAAGTAAAAACCTTGCAGAAGGGGCTGAGAGTTTGGACTTGGACATCTTTAAAAGCAGCTTCACTTCAGAACTGAAACTTTGAGGCCGGAGTTTTAACTGACTTACACATTTACAAACTGTTAGTAATTGCAGACAGCAATTTTTAAAAATATTACTCGGCAAGAGAAAAATATTGGCAACCCTACATCAATCTCCAACGAGTTTTAGGATTGCACTGTTTGTGACTTTCTCAAGTTTGCGCTTCTTTGGTATACAAAGTTGATTTTTCTCCAAGGGTTGTCCCTTTTATTCTGGATATAATGGGGTCTCTTCCTAAAAAGAAAATAGGAGGATAAGCCGTCTTCTGAGTTTAATTAAAATCAACAATCTCAATACTTTTTAAAAACCTGACTATTGACTTATGAAAGCCTATATAATCCCAGGTTTGGGAGGTAATAGAAATGGAAATTAACATTTGATGTTTGGAAGTAACTTCCACAGGGCAGGCACAGGCTAATATACATTGTGTGCCTTACTTAGGGGGCGGGGAATGAGGTAATGAGTCCTTACATAAAGGAGAAATTGTGATTGATGGGATGGGGTAGGAGGAGTGGAAGGGATCAAGAACGACTGCCAGACTTTTGTCCTAAACTACTGAATTGACTGTGGGGCATTTTGCAACCTAAGAAACATCAGAGAAAGAAAAAATTAGAGGATTAAGGAGAAAAATTAAAAGTTGCATTTTAGACCTGAAAAGTTCCCAGTGCCTAAGAGAGATACTCAAGTGCCAGCATGCAGGAAATTTTAGGATAGATGGGTCTGAAGTCCAGGAGAGGTGAGGAACAAGAGACTTGTGTTTCAACACCAGCCATGTAGATTGGCCCAGAGAATTTGTGTGTGTGTGTGTGGGATCTTAGTTCCCTGACCAGGGATTGAACCCGCACCCCCTGCAGTGGAAGCACAGAATCGTAACAATTGGACCACCAGGGAAGTCCCTGTCCCAGATAATCTTTGTATGAGACCCATCCACCATCTCACTACCCTCACAGCTTGTCCAAGTTTAGAAGACATCCATCTTCAAGGATTTCCTATAAAAATGCAATGCTCCCCTCCCTCCATCCAGGGGAGTTACTCTTGATCTCTTGTTATTTAACTCCCAGTAGACAATCATGAGAAAAATAATCATGATAACCAATATCCCTATAGGACCTATGGTTTTCAAAGCAGCTTTACATACTAGACCCCACTTCTGTAATAGGATTCTTTGGGTTGCAAACGACAGAGACTCAATTCAAACTAGCTTCAGCAACAATGGAATGTATTGGTTGGTGTGTTGGTTCAGTCCCTACAGGAAGCAGAAGCCAAGATAGAATTAGACAGTCATGAGACGTATTGGGGGGCGGAGGGGAATGCCAGTTAAGGATAAAGGAAGAGGAGGCAAGGATAGATCGGGAGAGGCTTCATATGATGACACTGGTCGGCCACCTGGGAAAGGAAGAGGGAAGGAAGGAGGATTGGGTAGAAAGAGCCTCAAACCACAGTGCAACCCAATCCAGCCTCAGTGAGACCAATGGGAAGCCGCAGAGTAAAGAGAAATGGCCCTACTCTAGCACCCGCACCATGCTCAGCCATTGGCTGGAGCAGCCCAGGGAGAGTGTGGCCCCAGAGTGAGTGCTGGGGCAAATCCAAAGTTACAGGAGTTGGAGGCTTCCAACTATGTTACCCACAGTGGCACATCTCCCTGGTACCCCAGGCAGCCGAGAGAGAAGCTTCAGGCATAGCTGGATCCAAAGTTCTAAGAGAATATCATTAGATCTCCCTCTCCCCTCCTCCCCCTCCCCACTTCTCTCTCTCTCTCTCTCTCTCTCTCTCTCGCTCTCTCTCTCGCTCTCTCTCTCTCTCTCTCGCTCTCTCTCTCTCTCTCACACACACAAACACACACACAAACATCTCTCATCTCCCATCTCTTCTTTCCTATCCATTGGCTTCATGGCTTTCTATTTCTTCTGGGTTCAACTGACACCAAACCAAAGATGGCTCTCAACAATATCAGGCCTAGATTATTCCTAGAGAAGCTCAGAATTCCTAAAGGAGGGAAACCCACTCTATCCCAGGGTCTACCCTGATCTCAGCAACAGACTCACGTGTTCACCCCGAACTAATCCACTACATCCAAGGGGTTGGAAATGCCCTAAATAGCCAGGCTGGTGAATAGTGGGGGAGTTGAGAAAGGGACCCCTGATGTGAAGTCACAGCAGAATGACATGGGGCAGAGGAGGGCAGTCCAAAAGACAGGACAATCAAGAAAAGTAACAGGTGCCCCCTATCACCTCAAAGGCAACTGGGAAACCTGGGGGGAAAGTAGATTCTTCAGCTGGGAAGAGAACACTCAGAGCAAGCTGGGTGAGTACCATTTTATTCACTTATTTTATAAATCATTAGTTCAAGGTTAGTTTGGCTAAAATTAACTATGGTTAGATTTTGTCAGGCATTGGGTTAGGTGTTAGGAGGACAATAATAGTCTCAAAATAAAACTAATTCTATTTTCTTGTTAGAAAAATAAGCACGTCAGTGAGAAATGCTAGGAATCTAAAAATTAAACTACAACAGTGGTAATTGCCATTTCCAAATGACATATTTTCCAAATTAAAGGCATGGGCTATGTAATGCTCATCTCAGCTCTGCTACCTTCTAACTGCATGGTCTTGGGTGATAACCTCCTTGATTCTTTATCTCAAAATGGGAGAGGCGAAAGGAGGTATCTATTTTATAATAAAGTCATTGTAAGAATTAGTTGCAACCATGAAACACCCAGCACAGTGCCTGAAGCTTAGTAAGTGCTCAATACATTGGTGTCGAATATTAAACCTGCAAGATGTCATGCACTTCAGCTAGCCTTGGCTTTCTGCCCTCTAACACCAGTCAGCCACGCCAGCAAGCCTGGAAAAGCCCTTTGCTTCAAAATCCAATAATCCCACAGAGCCCTAAGAGGGGAAGGAAAGTGTTCCAAGCCCAATGGGCTATTTTTGGAGATAAAACATCATCCCATTTTTTGCAGGAGAAAAAGGGGATGGGGAGGAGAGCTCTTCACGTTATCCTATGCCTACAGTTAATAGCACCTTGGGGAAGGTTCCATTAGATGGAGAGAGATGTTTCAACAGCCTAGAACACAAAGCACCTTTACAATTGTCCTTGATTTATTGCACCTCTGAGGCTGTCTTCTAGCTCCAACCACGATCCATTTGGGTACACCCAAGTTTCTGCTCATGAGGATTCAAGGGCATGACCACAAGCCTGGAGTGGAAGAAGGGTCCCTGGAGATTCTCACATGCCATATTCTGAGCCTGGCCCCCCTCTGGAAGCCGGGGGGACACTCCACATTTCTTCAGAGTCCTTCACATCAGGTTTTGTTTCCCTCATGTTTCAGAAGCTCATCTGGCTAATTGAGATATCATTTTAGGACAATGAGTTCAAAAAAAAAAAAAAAGCAAAGATAGGAAAATGTTCTTCTTTGGAGGTCATGGTCTATGACCCTCCTGGTTGGCCAGAAGTAATGAAGCTTTGGCATTCTCTGTGGTCAGATGAAATAAAGCAAATGGCAAAGAAGTGTTCCCTGAATAAATAATGGTGGGAGGAACCCACTGTTAACTTTGGCAGGTGCGCGTTGAGTACTATGCCTAAACTTTCCATATGTAGAGATTCCTGGTGTGCTCAACCCAAATTCACCATGGCTGCGGTAGGTCCTAGAGTGGTGAGCACTGGCTTTTGAGGAGAGGTTAGGTTAATGCAAGACAGCATTAAAACACACAGTTAGAATAACTCTTAAAATGACTGGGTGGTTATAATGTATTAGACTATGCACCTCATTTAATCTAAGCAGATTAAGTAGGGAAACTGAGGCTCCCAAAACAGAAGCAAAATGGCCCATCACTCCCAGTTATCTACCCAACAGAAGTGATGGCATTGGTCACAAGAAAACAAGCACAAGAATGTTCCCAGCATCTTTATTTATAACAGCCAAACACTCAGAATTGTATAAACACCTCTCAAGAGAGGAATAGATGACCATATGAGGCTGTATTCAGACACTGGAATATAATACTATGTCAAAATAAGAAATTAACCATTGCTACACACAGCAACGTGGATGAATCTCACAGATACTATTTTGAATGACAGAAGCCAGACACAAAAGAGTATGCTCTGTCTGATTCCATTTATGTGAGTTTCAAGGACAGGTGAAATTTATCAGTGGAAGATAGAGTGGTGATTGCCTCTTGTTGGACATATAGATTGAGAAGCAGCATAAGGGAACATTACGGGGTGCTTTATCCTGATCTGAGTGGTGGTTACACACACACACACACACACACACACATGATAGATGATAGATAGATGGATAGATAGATAGATAGGTAGATAATAGAGTCAGAGAGAGATGAGGGATACATGGATAGATGGGTAGATAGATAGATAGAAAGATGGATGGATGGATGGATGGATGGATAGGTAGATAGATACATAGATAGAGTCAGAGATGATGGATAGATGGTTGGATGATAGATAGATATCAATAATCACTTAGCATTTGTGTATTTTATGCACTTTACTTTTTGTGTTATACCTAAATAAATGTGCAAAGAAGGGAGGGAGGGAAGGAAGGAAGCAGAAGGACTTGCACAAATTCCCACAGCAAGTAAATAGCGGAAATGGAATTTGACCCCAGATCTGCCTGGATTCAGAGTACTGTTTAACTATTGGGCTATCCTGCTTCATAGCTGGGATTATGTTGACTATTGAACAAACATTTGTTGATGGATGGGTGTCTGTTTATGGAAACTTAGCCACATTAACTCACTGACATACAAGACTTAGATCCCGGTGAATTCCCTCTGACCTTTCCTATCACCCCTTTCAGTATCTCTCATGGTTCAACGAGGAAAAGTTAGCTCCAGCAAGGCTATAATGAGTTTCTACTGTAGGCTGAAGTTTCATGGTGAATCTGGCCTCCTGTTCTTAGGCCATCATCCAGGGGATGTAGACAAGAAGAACAGAGACAGGTATTGATCCCTGTTGATTTTTTCACTGCACATGGCGGCAAGCAGCTCTGCTCAGCAAAGCTCTGACAGAGACGCCTCAGGCCTGAGTGATGGCCCTGACACACCCGCGTGCTCCTCAAGGGGCCTCAGACTCAGTTTCCCCAACTAAAAAGATGGGAGTGTTGATAGGCTCACCCAGTCAAACCAGATGGCTTGGGAAGCTGTTATGGTCACACTTACTGTGTGTGATGGGTCCTCTGATATTTTTGTATTCATAGAACAGGGAGAACATTCTGTAATTTTTCTCCTCCTAAGTTTAATTTTAAAACAGAGTATCTAATAAAATATTGTAGGCTTATTAGAATTTCAGCCTGTTCATAGAAGTAGCATAGTGGTCAGGAATTCCAACCCTGGAGAGACAGACTTATCTTTTCATCCTCTTTCAGCTGCTGGCCAAAATGGCAAGCTTAGACAAATCACTCACCTCTCCAGCCCTCCATTTCCACTTCTTGGAAATTGGAGATAGTATTCATATGTACCTCGCAGGGCTTGTAGGCTTAAGATGAGTTCAAATGCTTATCACACTGCCTAATACAAACTAATCATTCAATAAATATGTTATCATTCTAGTACCAATAATGATTATGATAATGACAATACTGATGACCTGGGCAACTAGTATGATATACTCCGGAGTCACCCTTTAGCACTTCAATGAACCGGGTAAAAGAAAGAGCAATCTCTGAGATTTATAATACATTTAAGGAAAAGTCACTTCTAAAACACCTCAGGATGACTTCTGATAAATCACCTAATCTTTCCGGTTCTCCATTCTCCCACCTAGCCCACAGGACTAGATGACTTTTAAAGTGTCTTTTACCTCAAAACCAGGATTCTATAGAGAGAGTGCTTGGGGAAACTTCATCTGCATGCCCAAATCTGGAGTAATGAAATTGCAGAGCAAGCTTCTGGAGTCTTATTTCTATGAGGATTACATGGATTGGGAGAAGGGAATTAATGAAGAGAATTCCAGGCTGATAAATGAGTCCTGGACCTCTGGGAAAACATTTTCACCAAAGCTTTACCCCTAACCCTTTTGCGAGTTACCCAAGTAGACAGTGTGGTTTCAGAAGTTGAGATTCAGTCAGTCGTTTGTTCCATATGTATTTGACGTGCTTTTCAAGCCATTATTGCTATACATGTCCATTCTTACTTATAATGGGACAAGGGAGTACCAAGAGGCCTCAGGTAGTTATCTGAGTTCTACGTACCTGAGTTCCCTGCCCCCATTGTGTAAACAAACCCTACAGCCTCCTGCAGATCAGGGTCAATAATTCCTCTCAATACGGTAACTCCTCTTCTCACTGGCTGGTTTCTGGATGCAAGGAATCAAAAGTGGCCTGGCCTTAGCTGTAGCTTATAATTCAATGTGACATCTGCTGTGCCCCAAGATGTTCCCTTTGGGGACCAGGACCTCCAGCCTGGAAGAACCCAGAGTAGAGGGGATAGGAAACACAAAATCTCCCAATAGGTCACTGGGAGTGATAGTGAGTGAGGCCACTCCTGCTTCTACCCCTTAACTTACTGGACTAAATTTTCCTGTTGGGAACACCATTTATGGGTCTCTGATCTAGTACACACCCTGCATCTTGAAAGATGTCTCCCTATCCAGCCGGAGTGTCACCTCCAAGTTGCTTCAGTTGCACCTTTGGAAGACTGTTCCCGAACTTTATGAGGCCAGCTTTTCCTGGGGGGTGTGATATATTTTACAACTAATAAAGAGTTGTAAAATGAGCCCCCTAGTCACATGCTCTGTTGTGTGGGATTCCATACCTGTGGATCAGGCATTCAGCAAGCAACCAGAGAGTGGTGCCAGCCAAAGATCTGCGGGCAGGAGAGCCAAACCCACACCTGGAATCAGTATCTATCACGATGAAAAAAGCCTAATGTCATCAACCTGCCACAAAGCTGCTAGCTTGTCTTTTCAAGGAATACTGCCTCACTCTCTGTTGCTCACCCATTGCACATTCAGAAACAACAGTAATTAGATCAGCCATGGAAAGGAGTCCATTTTATTGGGCTTCCATGAATGTCAGCTGGCTGAGTAATTTCGTCTACTTGTCTTTTCCTTATGCCTTTTACAGGAAGCATTACCACGTGCATTAAAATCTTCACAGTGTGTATGTAGGCCCTTAGTCCTATTCATACATGCCTGTATCCCAGGCTTTCTTTTCTTTGATCAGGTCATTAGCCACTGCCCAGGAGTCTATATATATTCTTACCTCTGGGTCACTTTTCCTTCCATAGAAAATGGATGGCCAGTGCCCCGGTCACAGCTATGCCAATTAGGACCATTTTCTCTCTTTACCCTTCTTTCAAAGCCACTCCTGAATGCGGCTACCGTACAACACCATCCATTTGCAGCTTGAACTCACATACCAACCTGACTCATCCATCACCAACCTTGGGCTTTCCTCCATGACCAGGCCTAGCATATTTGCAGCCAGGTTATGCTGGGATGTAACCCTAGGTATGAGCCTGGCAGCCAGGAGAGGAGGTAGGTGGAGGGAGCTCCTGGGGTAAGTAAGGGGCATCTGTTGTCCTGGGCCTCTGAGTTCCATACCGCCCCCTAGAGGCTGAGCAGATGAAATGAGGGTTTTGAGCCACGGTTTGGTTTCCAGCTTCATTCCCATTTGAAGAAGTTTTGGGAAGGAGATGGTGGTTCCTAGATGGGAGGGCCAGATCTCTGCAGAACCTTCCATCATGCAGGAATTTCAGGAACTTACTAGGAAAGGGTAAGCGGACTCTTCAAGCTCTAGGGGTTCATGAGAAACCTAGAGAGATCAAAGAACCCTAGGAATGTGATCTTCTTTGCCTTCTGGGCTGTGAGTAGACCAGTCCCAAATCCCCTCCCTACACCATCTGCTTTCTTGGATTATTCTTGGTATCAGCTGTGTTAGTTTGGATCCTCCAAAAATGCAGACACAAAGACAAGATTAAACCTGCAAGAGATTCACTGAGGGAAATGTTCATGAAAGATAAAGGTGAGGAAGCAGAGAGTCTTCAGACCATGATGCAGACCCAATACCCATGGAAGCATAGAGAAAAGGAAGGAAGAGTCTTGAACTCTTCTTGAGTCTTGAACCAAGTCTTGCAGCTTGGTTCCTAAAATGTTTTGGTTAGGCCAGTGAGAAGTCCTTGAACCCAAGTTGCATATTAGAAGACTCGTGCATTAATAAACCGGCATCAGTTTCCCCGAAGGGCTGTTACTGGCTGGGACAGTCCAAGGGACATGTGCAAACGTGGTGGTGGATTCAGAGAGAAGGTAGCTGGGGTCTTCAGTCAATCATACGTCTCATGGCAGGAGATCTGCGTGGTGTATCTTCACAGCCACCAGACTGATAAACCCCATCTAACCTGAAATACCTACTACATGTCCAAAAATGTGCTAGACACTGAGGATATAATAGTAATTAAGACAGACATGGTTCCTGTTCTCAAAGTCTAATGGGAAATATTAACATGTATATGTAATGTATGAAAATGTATGTCATATATGTAATAAAATGAGATCTATATTAATACATTAAATAGAAATATATTATCCTATATGCAATGATATATTATATATACATACTTTAAAATATAATTGGAAGCCAAGATAAGTGTTCAAAAGGAAAGGTGCACAATGTTATGGATACAGGGAACAAAGTCGCCTGACATAGGTCATGGGGTCACAGGACACTTCCCTAGTGTGGCAACCCTTATGCTAAGGTTGGAATGACGAATAGGAGTTACCGAGGTAAATGGGAATGGAGGGGGAGGAAATTCCAGACAGATGGAAGAGAACATGCAAAGTGCCTGTTCTGGGAGGAGAAATGGCACTTTCAAGGAAAGGAAACCAGAGTGACTGCAGCCCAGGATGCAAGGGCAGAGTGTTGGCATGAAGCTGGAGACGTAGACAGGGACCAGCGCATGCAGATAAACGTTGTGAAGGATCTTCATTTTTATCCTAAAAGCAATGGCAAACCATTTACGTGGGAGTTGACATGGCAAGATTAGTACATTAAAAAGACAGCTATGACTACAGTGCAGAGAGAGAATGAGAATGGACAGAGTAGACGTGAGAGTCGAGTAAGTAGGCCATTGCAGTGGCCCAGACAATAAATGATGGTAATTTGGACTAGGATGGCGGTGATGGAGATAGAAAAATGAAAGAGATGCTATGATGTGACTTTCACCAGAGCAAAGACACCAGGGAACAAATATATTGGGAGGGTGGGGATTGGAGATGATGACTTCAGTCCAGAAATTGTTATGTTTTGGGTGCCTTTGAGATACCCAAGTGGAGATGTTTAGAGGGCACCTGGCGATGTGCCCTAGAGCTCAACGGAGCTGCCTGGGAGACAGATATAAATTTGAGAGCCACTAATATACAGATAGCATTGAATCCATGGGAGTGGATGAGAATATAGGGAGAAAATATAGGGACTAAGCCTAGAAGACTTCCAGTATCCAATGGCTGGGTAGAGGAAGAGGATAAGGCTAAGATAAGGAGAAGGAGAAGGATAATAAGGATAAGGGAAGCAGCCAGGGAGACAGGGAGCATTGGAAGATTGATGGGAGATTATGAAATTACTCAAACCAAGTGAGGAGGTCTGTCAAGAGGAGAGAGTGTTTCACTGCTACATATAAAATAGATAACTAATAAGGACCTGCTGTCTAGCGCGGGGAACTCTACTCAGTGCTCTGTAATGGCCTATATGGGAAAAGAATCTAGAAAAGAGTCGATATATGTATACGTACCACAGATTCACTTCGCCGTACACCTGAAACTAACACAACATTGTAAATCAATGTTACCACAATAAAAAAAAATTTTTTTAAGGAAAAAAAGAGGGGAGAGTGTTTGATTGTGCCAGATGCTGCTGAGAAATCACATACCATGAGAAAAAAATATCCATTGGATGGCCAAGTAAAAACACGCACATGCGCTGGATTTAACAGTATCCTGGAGATCCTCAAGGCCCACCCGTATGGAATCGGGTGTGGGTGGGGAGGTGAGGGATGTAAGCCGGACTGCAGAGGGTTAAGAGGAAATGGGAACAATGGGTACAGAGAACGCTATCCAAAAGTTATCATCAAGAGGGATACCTACACCCTTGATTGTATGGGTCTGAGGAAGTATGCATGATGCTTCTATTATTCCACGTGTGGTTCTGAAAAAGGAAAGAAATCAAGTCTCTCAATAGATCTTTCTATCTAACTGTGAGCCCTGAACTTCACTTTCTGATGAGTTCAAACTTAATGAAATGCAGAGCTTTGAAGGGGTAAATCTCAAGTGCTAACATACATACACACATTCACTCACACACACATGCGCAAGCACACACACATTTTAAGAGGCTTATATACAAGCTCATAATTCTTCCTGGACATCAAATGACTCTTTATAGGCTCCATTTTGATGACCTAAGTATACTACAAATTAAATAGAAACATAAGGATTACATTTCCCTCGAAGTACCAGTGCTTTGAGGAAAAACAAGAGGAAAGAAAGAAATGCCTGGATGAGCACATTGTGGTTTTTCCTTTCCTTCATGATTCCAAAGCTTTGCAAATTCATAGTCTTAGAGAACATGCCAAACCCATTTGACATCAGCCACCATATCCCACTAACGCCCTACCCTGAAGCATCTTCTCCGTGCTGTCCTCTGTGGGCAAGAAGGATGTGGGATGACAGATCCATGTTCTCATGTATTAATGAATGGAAGCAGAGTCTCACAGACTAGTTGGATTCTTAGCGGAAGGAATTCAGACACAACACTCTTTGTTTTCATGTGAGAGCTATGTATTCATGGTGAACAGGAAGTGACCAAGCCCGGATAAGAACAGGACCACCTTGTTCTTCTCTAGCTCATCTGCATTACACCATGGTAATGGACAGCTGTTGTTTTAGCCTGGGTAGTACCCACTTTTCCCTTCAGTGGGGATGTACAGAGCTCTATCTCATGAGGATGCCCATGCAGTTAAGGCCCCTGGTCCCTGTAGCACAGTAAGTCCCCTACATACGAACGAGTTCCATTCCAAGAGTGCATTCCTAAGTCCAATTTGTTTGTAAGTGCATCAAAGCTAGCATAGGTACCCAACTAACACAGTCGGCTATATAGTACTGTACTGTAATAGGTTTATAATACTTTTCACCCAAATAATACATAAAAAACAAACACAAAAAATAAAGAAAACACTTTTAATCTTACAGTACAGTACCTTGAAAAGTACAGTAGTACAGTACAACAGCTGGCATACAGGGCCTGGCGTCAAGGGAACGGGCAAGAAGAGTTACTGACTGGAGAAGGGAGAGGAGGTGGGAGACGGTAGAGCTGAAGGATTGTCAGCAATGGGAGATGGAGGGCAAGCTGCAATTTCACTCATGCCTGACGCTGAGGTCTTTCACTCACACACGTTCGCACCTTTGAAAGTTCGCAACTTGAAGGTTCATATGCAGGGGACTTATTTATATGTGTGAAGCAGACACTGCCAATCAGAGCAATGCATCCCCACAGACAGCAATCAGCTCAGAGATGGGCAAGTTAGTTACAATTGACAGGCAATCAGAGAAGTGAGAAATTCCAGGTCTTTTGCTGGGATTATTGGGAAAAGAGGAGCTCTCTTTCTGGTGTACTTCAAGCTGGGGGAACAGTATATAAACCCGGACCTGCTGGTGCCATCTTGTCTTGTTATTATGAAGGGGAAACCTGCCTGAGATTGGAGCGCATTCAGAGGCAAGCAGGTATGAAAAGTGAACAGAATAAAACTGTCTTAAATATAACATTTGAGCCCTTGGATACAGTCACACCTAAATCCAAATCTACCTTTCACTTATCCCACTGAGTCGGGATTCTGTTGCTCTCAGCTGACAGTCCGGATGGCGCCAGCCTTTTTTGAGGTTCCCGCAATATTATGAGCTATCTATTATTTGCAGGAACTACTTCCATCTTCACTTTACCTAGGGATTAATGACAATAGGGATTCCTCACATCTGGGTAGTGCTTCGTGCTTTCCAGAATGCCTTCCCCAAGGGTGGATACTCAGAGTGGCCATCCTACTCGTTACAGCCAGCATCTGTCCAACAGCTGTTCCAACTGGTCCATCCTTATGGTATACAGATTGATAAATATTTGGGGTCTCACCTTTGATTTCACCAGCAGCATCCCATGTATATCACAAACCAAAGTGGGAGCAGACCAAAGAATGGACCATAAAGGTCATTTTGTAGACGAGCAAGATAAGACTCTGAAGTGACTTCTCCAAGCTAACTGATGGCCAAACCAGGGTTGGAAATTGGGACTTTTGTTTCAAGGCTCTTTGCATCTCACTATGATTTATACAGAATGTAAAGATACATTATATTTTCCCCTTATTATTTCTCAGAAACTGGGCTAAGGTATTTACATGCATTGAATACTTACAACAAACCTCAGGAGGTAGGTTTTATTATCCTGTTCATTTTTCATTTAAGGAACCTGACATTCAGTGAGGTTAAGTTCATTTTGCTAGGAAATGGCAAAGCCAGGATTTGAACTCAGACCTGCCTACTCTAAAAAAACCATGTGGCTCCTACCCTCAAGAATCTAGTCGTAAAGCCCAAATAGGCAAAAAGTTATTCATCATAGGCTTAAAAATACAGTTCATGTGATTATACTCAGATAATATATGCTTTATGAGGGCTTCCCTGGTGGCACAGTGGTTGAGAATCTGCCTGCTAATGCAGGGGACATGGGTTCGAGCCCTGGTCTGGGAAGAGCCCACATGCCGTGGAGCAACTGGGCCCGTGAGCCACAACTACTGAGCCTGCGTGTCTGGAGCCTGTGCTCCGCAACAAGAGAGGCCGCAATAGTGAGAGGCCCGCGCACCGCGATGAAGAGTGGCCCCCGCTTGCCGCAACTAGAGAAAGCCCTCGCACAGAAACGAAGACCCAACACAGCCAAAAATAAAAATTAATTAATTAATTAAAAAAATAATAAAATATATGCTTTATGAGATCAGGACAAGGAAAGGTCAACTGAGTTTGTGTCATCAGGAAAAACTATCATATAGGATCTCAAATCAACTCAAGAAAAGAAACATTATTTGTGATTTTATAATACCAAGGCTGCTTGTAGAAACTTGATGAACTGCATTAAATCTTGAACAATGAATGGGGCTTAATCAGGCAGAGACAAAGGAATTCTGGGTAAAAAGGCCAGCACTTAAAACCATATAAGTATGGGGAAAACCTAAAATGTTCAGGAAAAAAAGCCAGTCTGCCTAGGTCATGGGTGGTAAATAAGGTTTATTCATACACCGTGCTTCATCAATTGAGAGTGGTTGCCTGGAGTACCATGCGAGGACAAAGATGACACCAGGTAAGAAGTCAAAGTGAAAATCACTTAGTGATGTCTGCCATGGACACTAGATTAGAACCTGGTAGTACAAGTACCATATATCTGCCCTTATAAGATGCAGTGTACAGAGTATATTAAAGAATGAGCAAGCAAGAAGGTGGAATATCTATCTTAGGGAGCATCACAGAGAGTTATTTTCTGTGAGGACACGGAGTTTGGACTTGATTTAATGCGCAAGAAGGAGCAATCGTGAGCTCTTGAAAAAGAGAGGCTCCAAATAAAATTAGGGCTATAGTACACAGAATAACTAGACGGCAGCTACATGATATTTGGTTCCTGACCACAACAGCTTGTGAACCTGATCTTCTTCTCATGGAGCCAGTCATTAGGTATCAAAATGATGCTTTATAAAGAAGAAATAAATTATTTATAAATTCACTCTTGGGTAAAAGCTCAAGTTGAAAGAGAGCAAGGCCTTGGCTTTCACTACAGCTGTGGGATTGGCTAATAAAATCCCAAATATCACTTTCACAATCCTGGCATCTCAGTGGTCATTGGGTCATCCCGATTGTGCTTTTGGATATGGTATTTCACTGAGCAAAATTAAATCACCAAAGACCAAGGTCTGACCTGATCTCATCACAGGCCACCATCTCATGACAGTTTATCATCATCATCACTCAGATTTATTGAGCATATACTATGTGCTGGGATATGCCTTACATTACATTTTTGTCTCAGTTTATCCTCACAACAACCCTAAGACACACTGGTGTGCCCATTTTGCAGGTGAATAAACTGAGGCTTCGAGAGAGAATACAAATTGCCTAAGGCGGAACTGAGATAGAAATTGAGGTTTATCCATTGCTAAGTCTGTGCCCTTTACCATTATTGTCATTGAGGCCATAGCTCTGCACACATGGGCTCCAGCAAATCTATTCCCACTGACATCACAGCATGCAAACCACAGACAAGCTCATGTGAGCACTTGGGGGACTGTGAATTCTGTCCCACTCTTTTCCCAGACAACATCAACAACCAAGCCACAAGAACATGGAAATTAATTTCTATGTTAACCACACACCCCAAAATACCTACTGTCAAGAAGGAGGATTGGGAGTGTCTCACCCTCAATAACATCATTTCCAGGGTCCACAGTAAATATGTCTGAAGCATTAAATACATTTCTGAAATTGGGAAAAATAAACTCACAGATCATGACTGAGTTTAAACCCTTGGTTTCCCAAGATCTGCAAACCCTCCTGGAAGCCTGGGTTTTATTTCAATTTTCTGAGACATCTAAAACTCCCAGTTTCTAAGTCTAGTTCTCTGCTCTTATGTGTTCAGTTTACAATGGTGGCAAAACACAAAAACACAACTCCACATGTACCTAATGCCATATTTAAATACATCTCTGGAAGGTTGAATGGTGACTAGAAACCCTCCCATTCTGGTCCAAGAAGCCCTTGTTTATTTAACTGACACATAACAAGCCCATTTCCTTTTACCTTTAACCCCTTAAAATGCTCTGTGGTTTGTTTTTTTTTTAACATATTTATTGGGGTATAATTGCTTTACAATGGTGTGCTAGTTTCTGCTTTATGACAAAGTGAATCAGCTATACATATACATATATCTCCATATCGCCTCCCTCTTGTGTCTCCCTCCCATCCTCCCTATCCCACACCTCTAGATGGTCACAAAGCACCGAGCTGATCTCCCTGTGCTATGCGGCTGCTTCCCACTAGCTATCTGTTTTACATTTGGTAGTGTATATATGTCCATGCCACTCTCTCATTTCGTCCCAGCTTACCCTTCCCCCTCTCCATGTCCTCAAGTCTATTCTCTACGTCTGTGTCTTTATTCCTGTCCTGCCCCTAGGTTCTTCAGAACCTTTTTTTTTTCTTTAGATTCCATATATATATGTTAGCATATGGTATTTGTTTTTCTCTTTCTGACTTACTTCACTCTGTATGACAGTCTCTAGGTCCATCCACCTCACTACAAATAACTCAATTTCGTTTCTTTTTATGGCTGAGTAATATTCCATTGTATATACGTGCCACATCTTCTTTATCCATTCATCTGCCAATGGACACTTAGGTTGCTTCCATGTTCTGGCTATTGTAAATAGAGCTGCAGTGAACATTGTGGTACATGACTCTTTTTGAATTATGGTTTTCTCAGGGTATATGCCCAGTAGTGGGATTGCTGGGTCGTATGGTGGTTCTGTTTTTCGTTTTTTTGAGGAACCTCCATACTCTTCTCCATAGTGGCTGTATCAATTTATATTCCCACCAACAGGGCAAGAGGGTTCCCTTTTCTCCACACCCTCTCCAGCATTTACTGTTTGTAGATTTTTTGATGATGGCCATTCTGACTGGTGTGAGGTGATACCTCATTGTAGTTTTGATTTGCATTTCTCTAATGATTAATGATGTTGAGCATCCTTTCATGTGTTTGTTGGCAATCTGTATATCTTCTTTGGAGAAATGTCTATTTATGTCTTCTGCCCATTTTTGGATTGGGTTTTATGTTTTTTTGATATTGAGCTGCATGAGCTGCTTGTAAATTTTGGAGATTAATCCTTTGTCAGTTGCTTCATTTGCAAATATTTTCTCCCATTCTGAGGGTTGTCTTTTCTTCTTGTTTATGGTTTCCTTTGCTGTGCAAAAGCTTTTAAGTTTCATTAGGTCCCATTTGTTTATTTGTGTTTTTAATTTCCATTTCTCTAGGAGGTGGGTCAAAAAGGATCTTGCTGTGATTTATGTCATAGAGTGTTCTGCCTATGTTTTCCTCTAAGAGTTTTATAGTTTCTGGCCTTACATTTAGGTCTTTAATCCATTTTGAGTTTATTTTTGTTTATGATGTTAGGGAGTGTTCTAATTTCATTCTTTTACATGTAGCTGTCCAGTTTTCCCAGCACCACTAATGGAAGAGGCTGTCTTTTCTCCATTGTATTCTTGCCTCCTTTATCAAAAATAAGGTGACCATATGTGTGTGGGTTTATCTCTGGGCTTTCTATCCTGTTCCATTGATCTATATTTCTGTTTTGTGCCAGTACCAAACTGTCTTGATTACTGTAGCTTTGTAGTGTAGTCTGAAGTCCGGGAGCCTGATTCCTCCAGCTTCATTTTTCTTTCTCAAGATTGCTTTGGCTATTCGGGGTCTTTTGTGTTTCCATACAAATTGTGAAGTTTTTTGTTCTAGTTCTGTGAAATGCTCTGTGGTTTTTATAGATTTCTTTTTCACATGTACGGTGATACCCACTTCCATTTTCATTATATATAAAAGCTTATACTTGCCATCAAGCCTGTATTTTTTTTTCAATAAACATCCATTTCAGGGTACTTCAGAGCTGAGTAGAATCTCTCTCCAAAAGCTATAGAAGTTTTTTCCCCATCTTTATTTGGATCTATACAATGGGATTACTGCACATCGTCATGGAGGTGTGAACCTCTGAAATATTTATTTGATTAACAAAGATTCCTATGGTTCAGTTTCTAGTGCCCATCAGTGTATCAGTCAGAATAGGACAGATTTTGCTGCAGTAACAAACAACCCCCAGTTTCAGGATCTTAAAACAACAAAGCTCTATTTCTCATTCACACTACATTGCTATTGTAGGTCAGCTGAGGGCTCTGTCCCCATGTCCTCACTCTGGAACCAGGCTGACAGAGCATCCAACATCCAGAACCTTGCTGGTCACCATGGCAGAGAGAAAGACAGATATGGTCAATTTCATACCAGCTCTTAAAACTTCCACTCAGAAGTGACATATCACTTCTACTTATATTTTGTGGCCAAAGTCATTTAGCCATGGCCATTCCTAACCCCAAGCTTCAGGGAAGTGCAAACCCTCCAAAACAAGGTCAGGAAATACTGAGTAGCAATGATGACCTCGACTATCACCACATCCCACTATCTATGAGGAGGGTGTCATTGACAATAATGACATAGCTCATCTTTATTGACTGCTTCTTATATGCAGAGTTGAGTTTAAACAGTTTGCACATATTGTCTCATTTAACCTTTAGGACAGCTCTATGAGATAGGCAAATTTACTCCACTTTAAAGAAAAAAAAAAACTGAGGAATAGGAAAGTGGAGTGACTTGCCCAAGGCCACCTAGCTAGTAAAATGTTGGGCTGAGACTTGAACCCAAGTAGGTAGCCTGCCTCTAGATCTTGTCCTCTTAACAGTTCTACAATAATGTCTTCCAGTGCTACTATTGCTACCACTACTAATACCCCTCTCTTAGCCCACTTTTCCTTATCTATGCAATGATAATGATAATTCCTGACTCTTGTGATTTTTATGTGGGTGACCTGAGAAAGTAAAGCAAAATGGCTCCCTAATGTACAGTTTTACCATACATTATCTGGTTTGATGGACACTTAGAAACAATCAACAGAATGAAAATACAATTTACAGAAAGGAAGAAAATATTTGCAAACCACATCTCTGATAAGGGGTTAATATCCAAAATATACAAGGAACTCATACAACTTCACAGCCAAGATAAATAAATAAGTAAGCCAATTAAAAAATGGGCACAAGACTTGAATAGACATATTTTCCAAAGAAGATATACAAATGACCAACAGGTATATGAAAAAGTGCTCAACATCACTAAACATCAGAAAAATGTAAACCAAAACCACAATAAGATATAGCCTCACACCTGTTAGGATGGTGATTATCAGAAAGACAAGAGATAAAAAGTGCTGGTGAGGATGTAGAGAAAAGGGAACCCTTGTACACTTTTGGTGGAAACATAAATTGGTGCACCCACTATGGAAAACAGTATGGATGTTCCTCAAAAAATTTTAAAAAAGAGCTACCATATGGTCCAGCAATTTCACTTCTGGGTATATACCCAAGGGGAAGGAAACTGCTATCTCAAAGAGAAATCTGCCTTTCATGTTCGTTACAGAGTTATTCAAAATAGCCAAGACATATAAATGTCCAACAACATTTGAATGGATAAAGAAAATGGGGTATATACATACCATGAAATACTATTCAGCCTTAAAAAAGAAGGAAATCCAGGGTTTCCCTGGTGGCGCAGTGGTTAAGAATCCACCTGCCAATGCAGGGGACACAGTTTCGAGTCCTGGTCCGGGAAGATCCCACATGCCGTGGAGCAACTAAGTCCGTGCACCACAACTACTGAGCCCACGTGCCACAACTACTGAAGCCCACGCACCTAGAGCCCATGCTCCGCAACAAGAGAAGCCACTGCAATGAGAAGCCTGCGCATCACAACGAAGAGTAGCCCCCGCTCGCCACAACTAGAGAAAGCCCTCACACAGCAATGAAGACCCAACGCAGCCAAAAATAAATAAATTAAATAAATAATTTTTTTAAAAAAAAGAAGGAAATCCTGCCATTTGCAATAACATGGATGAACCTGGAAGACACCATGCTAAGTGAAATAAGCCAGACAAAGACAAATACTGCATGATCTCACTTATATGTAGAATGTTAAAAAAAAAAAAGTTGAACTCCTAGAAACAGAGAGTAGAATGGTGGTTGCCAGGGGCTGCGGGGTGGGAGAAATAGGGAGAGGTTGACAAAAGGGTACAAACTTTCGTGTACAAGATGAATCTGATTTGAGGATAGAATGTTTAACATGGTGACTATAGTTAATAATACCATGTTGCATAATTTAAAATTTGCTAAGACAGTAGAATTTAAGTGTTCTCACAAAAAAGTAAAAACCAGAAAGGATAACTACTTGAGGTGATGGATGTGCTCATTAATTCGATGGCGGGAATCCTTTCACAATGTATACATATGTCATATCATCACATTGTACACTTACCACTCACAGTTTTGTCAATTACAGCTCAATAATGCTGGGGGGAAAAAGGACTAACATTTTTCAGTCAAAATTTGTATACCCATCTTCTTGGTTAAGGTAAGAGAAATAACCTATCTCAGCCAGTCATGCGGCCGTAAAATCCAGAAACTTAGGAATTATTCTTGACACCTCCCTCTTCCTTACACCCCACATCCTCCATCACCGAATCTCTGCAACTTACCTCATCTCTCATTCACTTCTTCCCAGCCTCACATCTGCTTGGTCCAAGTCACCACGCTCTTCTGCCTGGACGATTGCAATGCTCCCCTCCCCAAAACTGGATTTCCAGCTCCCATGCTTGTCCCAGTCTTTTCTCCACCCTGCAGCCCAAGTGACCACATCTGACCATGCCACACCCTTACTGTGATTATGTGATAAAAGTCTGTCTGAGCCTCTGGATCCAGCAGGGTCTGAAGCCAGCTACCCTTAGATGTTTCCGTTCCTTTTCTGTCCCTTGCAATGAATTCACCCCAGCTAATACTTACCTCTTTCCCCTACCATTCTGGACACCCCTTAGTTATCTGTGTACCCCAGGTGGCTTATCCAATGCCCAGCATCTATTAGATATTCACTACATGTTTGCCAAAGTGAGTTGATCTGGATATTTAGTGTCTTGCTTTAGATAGAAATGGGGCCTTGACAGGGAAATGCCTTGGCTTTGTCCTTGAAAAACCCACAGAACCTTGCTGCACCAAAACGCCAAAGTCAGACCTAACAGTGGACAAGCAAGTTGTGTCACCAGTCCTCTTCTTCTCCATCCAGCGGTTTTTAAAAATAGTTTAGGGAGTTTTTCTCACTCTCTTAAATGTGGTTTTGCTTACTTACTCCCCAGCCCCCTGGAAAGGCTCTCATCTCCTGGGCCTCTTTCGTTTTCAAGCCTGGGGAAAAAAAATGTGCGTGTAGAAAACCCTATAATTACCGGGTCTGATTTTCATTTGAACTTTTCCTCTCTGACATGACTGCAAAGTTCTTTGGTAGATGTCAGCCAACAAGGCCCACTGTGTGTATGCGACAGAGAATCTGCTGGCGTGTGTGTGTGTTTATGTGCAGGGTGGAAGGGATGTGTGTATATGTGTGGTGTGTGTTAATATGTTTGAATGAGTGTGTGAAAGAAAGTGGCCTATGTGTTTGTGCATATGTTTGAGTGGGTGTGTGAACGAGTATGTAAGTAATTGAGTGTGCTTTGGATATATGTATGTATATGTTGTGTGTATGTGTGTCAATAAGTAGAAGGCTATGAATGAATGTGGGGATGTCCTTTTGTCTATTGTGTACATGTGAGTGAATGTGAGTGTGTGTGTGTGTGTATAAGTTAGCAAGAGCTTTAAACCAAGCCAGGGTGGTATTTGAAAAGATGTATTAAGTGCCAAGCAAGGAGAAAGGGACACGGAGCAGGGAACAGAGTGCAGTGAGGATGGGCATTAAGTCGCCGGGACCAGAGATCGAGGGAGACCTCGGCTCTCCAGGCAAGAGGCACTCGTGTGGGGGAAGCAGAGATGAGATGCAGGGTGGGCGGGCTTGGAGTCAACCTCAGAGAGTGAAACCACAAAGTCATGCCTAGTACAGTCCCCGACAAACCTGTGAAGAGGACAATTAGATGTGAGAAGCTCAGAACCAGATGTTGATTTTGCATGGAAGATCCTAGAAATTTTGTAGGGAAAAGGGTGCCTAAAATGGCAGTGGGCAGGGTCTTGGAGGGCAGACCCGCATCTTATTTAGAATGTAATGATGAAGACCATGAATTTCCGAGCTGGGTTCTGCAGGCTTGAATTTAGGCTCTGCTGCATCAATTTGGGTAAGTTAACTAACTTTTCCCTGCCTCAGTTTCCTAATCTGTAAAATGGGGAAAATCCTAGAATTTGTCTCATAGAGCTGTTAATGATGATGGTTGGGTGAGTTAATATATATAAAGAGCCTAGAATAATGTCTGGTTATTTAAGTGTTCATTATTGTCATCATCTCCATCACCATCATCAGCACCTCTCCAGCATTCAGCAAAGTGCTGGCTATAAATGTAACAGGCATCTTATATAAGTCTGCTGAATGAGTGAATGAATGAATGAATGAATGAATGAAGTAGTTTTGCATTGATAAGCCAGACTTTCCTTCCTGAGGCCTTGACACATATCATATCCTCTACCCAGGGCACTAGCACTCATTTTTCTGACCCCTTGCAGCCCTCCCTCAGCCTAACTACATTATACCCATCCTTCTGGTCTCCACTGAAACTTCATTTGCTCCAGGGAGCCTGCCCTGACCTCCCCCATCCTCCTGGATATATATGTCCACACGGATCCTTGCACACTTTCTTCCTCTGTAAGTACTTATTCAATGTCTGTCTTCGCTATACTTGGCTGGACATCCATGAGGTCAGGAAATTTGTCTCCTCTGTTCACTGCAGTAAACCTAGGGCCTGGTACAGAGCAAATGCTAAATGCATTTTTGATGGATGGATGGATGGATGGATGGATGGATGGATGAGTGGATGGATGAAAGACAGAGCAGTGCTACTCAGGCTTCACTATGCACATGAGTCAACTAGGAATTGTATGAAATTGCAGACTCTGGGAATTATGTTAAACTGCTGGGACTCTGCATTTCTAACTAGCTCCAGGTGACTCTGATGCTGCTGGTCTACCGGCCACGCTTGGTAACAGGGTCCTAGAGTATCTACTTGTTTGAGGATTTAGAAAATAAAATTATTTTTATGCCATATAAACATGGATATAGAGGGAATAGAATGAAAAGTTCACATGAACTTTTCAAATAAATCCCAAGGTTTTGAAGACACAGAGAAACACATCCCCAGGACCATCAGAGATTCTTATCCACACTTCTCTGATATGCATGGGGTTCCTTGAGAAGAAAAGTTTGAGAATTCCTGCCCTACGAATATCTCAATCCTGGAACAAGCCACAATGAGACAACCCAGGGCCAGTCTTAGAAATAGGGAAACCAGTCCATGTAGTATTTCCTGGTTACCAGGAAGAACTTACTTTCCCCAAAACACCTCCTTCAAGCCCAAATTTCTACATGGCTAAAAGCCACCTAAAAGGACATTGGCTTTTACTGCCCAGCCTCTGACCACACTGATTTCCCTTCAGTGAATTGTCCCTGTGTATTTCCAGATACAGCCCCACTGCCTGTGGCCTCTCCTGGCCTGGTCCCTCAGCACTCCCTTCATTCCTGTGAGCGTCTCTGATGAACTGTCTCTTGGCTTGAGCAAACCAGGGTTGGTTCTGTCGCTTCCAAGAAGTAAAGTCTAACCAATACTTTATCATTGCTTTGGGCAAATGCATTAGTTCCCAATAAACAAAACAAAACTGAAAAGAAAATCAATAAGCATAAATTACAAGCAACCTAATTATTTATAACAATATAAGATCAGTTAAGTGAATTATGAGATATTCGTAAAACAGAGTATCATGTACCCATTAAAATTAGGGTAGAAATCTCATAAACATAATGTCAAGCAGAAGACACTATACGCAGAGGAGTATATACTTATGTGACTCTGTTTTGTATGCAGTAGAAAACAGGCAAAACTAATCTATGGTGTCAAAATCAAGATACACCATTTTCTTGGGGAGATTGAGACTGGGAAATGGGCTGACCTCTCCTGTTTCTTGATCTGGGTGTTGTTTCCAAGGACGTATTTACTTCGTGAAAATTCACTGAACTCTGCTTTTTGATATGTGCATTTCTTCTGTATGTATATTATAGTCCAATGAAAAAACTTTAATGATGAAAAAGAGTAGTTTTAAAATTTTGTTTCACAGAGAGTCATGTGGAATTCCTAATTCTCATTAGGGAGAGGGGCCCCCAGAGCAGAAGAGAGGCCAGGTGAATAAGAAGACTTCAGGCTTCCAAACAGAGTGAATCCAGAGCAGTTCATTCCTATCGGTTTTTATACAGTAAGGAAGGTGGGAGGGGAATGTGCTAGGGAAGGGTTCCCTAGGACATTCAACTGTATCTGTAATGCTGTGTTAAAATAAGCATGTGAGAGAGAGAGCAAATACCAGGCTCTACTGGAATTTTCTGCTTTAACTATCACTCTCTCCCCATTCCCCTGGGAGCTGAGAGCTCCATGACTGGAGTCAGATTTTTGACCCCTATCCAGAATCTAGCACAGTTCTGGGTCAGTAGTCAACGCTAACAAGTGTTCGCTGAGTGACTGAGAGAACTATCATGGTAAAATCTGGTTCCTTGAAACACTGAGCTCCT
This sequence comes from Balaenoptera ricei, assembly GCF_028023285.1. NCBI lineage: Eukaryota > Metazoa > Chordata > Mammalia > Artiodactyla > Balaenopteridae > Balaenoptera > Balaenoptera ricei. The sequence goes on along the minus strand of NC_082652.1, from coordinate 13,440,215 downwards.
GGATCAGGGCTTGCCTGAAGCCGTTCCTACTGCTAAAATTTCAATTACATTAAATTCCCTTTTGTGTGAAATCCAGTTTCAGCTGGGTCTACTAACACTTGAAAGATTACAAATAGCTGCAGCCTCTTCATCTCTTTGTGCCTCAGTTTCCTCATTTGTCATACTTGTAGGAACACACGAAGAAGATGGGAATTGTTAAAAGCATAGATTTGGAGTCAACAGATTTAGATCCAAATTTGTGCTCCATCACTCATTAGCTGCAAGAGCTTGGGTGAGTCACTTTACTGCCCTGAGCCTCAGTTTCTTCATCTGTAAAATGGGGACAGCACCTACTTGCTGAAGCTGTGAGAAGTATTCAATGCACGTAACATCCAACACTCATTCGGTGTTGACCGTACATGAAGCTCATTTCCCCAGCCCACCTCATAAAGATTTCATACACGTCAGATGAGTTAAGGCTCTAGGAAAGCACTTCCCTGATATTATAGATCATTATTATCATTAGCAAGGTAAACTGATTTACAGAAGCAGAGCAGAAAAAAGGCCAAAGGGAAGTGAGATTGTTGTGGAAAACAAACCAGGGAAAGGAGGCAGACACAAGTGTTGTTGTTTAGGGCAAGAAAAAGGCTGGTGCAAAATGGAAGAGAAGATGAGTATTTTCAAGCTTTAAATGAACTGTTTTTTCCCAACTCCATTCAGAGAGGAAAGTGCAGTCAGATATAATCAAAGGCTGACAAAGAGCAAGATATTTGTCCTGGTAAATACACTCATCTCTCCAAGCTCACTTGAAACATTTTCTGCTTTGCTAAAGAAGCTCTTATGAACTCAGAGCTGCAAAAAATCACCTGGTGAGCAGCTGTGCCAAACCGATAAACGGCCGCCCAGCCCTAGACAGTAGGAGCCCGAGGCGCCAGGCCGGGTGTCATGGAGGGTGACCTTGGATGGGCTTTGAACCCGCTGCCACTTAATGTGCTAATGGAGGTGGCACCGCGCAAGTCATGAGCCACAGATGGGGCTCCTCCAACCAAAGAAGGTGCAGTGAGGTGGCAGGGGGTGATCTGAGGCTTTTCTCCGGAAAGAGGAGGGACAGACACTTGCTGCTATTTTTTTCATTGTTTTACGCGTAATTGTCGGGTTGCAGTCATAGGGGCCTGGAGCGTGTGAGGGTCTCCATCAGCACCACCCAAAAGAAAGATGACACAAGCCCCCATTTGTCTGGGGTTTTTTAAACATCTTTATTGGAGTATAATTGCTTCACAATGGTGTGCTAGTTTCTGCTTTATAACAAAATGAATCAGCTATACATGTACATACATCCCCGTATCTCCTCCCTCTTGCATCTCCCTCTCACCCTCCCTATCCCACCCCCTCTAGGTGGTCACAAAGCACCGAGCTGATCTCCCTGTGCTATGCGGCTGCTTCCCACTAGCTGTCTATTCTACATTTGCTAGTGTATATATGTCCATGCCACTCTCTCACTTCGGCCCAGCTTACCCTTCCCCCTCCCCGTGTCCTCAAGTCCATTCTCTACATCTGCATCTTTATTCCTGTCCTGCCCCTAGGTTCTTCAGAACCTTTTTTTTTTTTAGATTCCATATATATGTGTTAGCATATGGTATTTGTTTTCCTCTTTCTGACTTACTTCACTCTGTATGACAGTCTCTAGGTCCATCCACCTCACTACAAATAACTCAATTTCGTTTCTTTTTATGGCTGAGTAGTATTTCATTGTATATATGTGCCACATCTTCTTCATCCATTCATCTGTCGATGGACACTTAGGTTGCTTCCATGTCCTGGCTATTGTAAATAGAGCTGCAGTGAACACTGTGGTACATGTCTCTTTTTGAATTATGGTTTTCTCAGGGTGTATGCCCAGTAGTGGGATTGCTGGGTCATATGGTGGTTCTATTTTTCGTTTTTTGAGGAACCTCCATACTGTTCTCCATAGTGGCTGTATCAATTTACATTCCCACCAACAGGGCAAGAGGGCTCCCTTTTCTCCACACCCTCTCCAGCATTTATTGTTTGTAGATGTCTTGATGATGGCCATTCTGACCGGTGTGAGGTGATACCTCATTGTAGTTTTGATTTGCATTTCTCTAATGATTAGTGATGTTGAGCATCCTTTCATGTGTTTGTTGGCAATCTGTAACATCTTCTTTGGAGAAATGTCAGTTTAGGTCTTCTGCCTATTTTTGGATTGGGTTGTTTGTATTTTTGATATTGAGCTGCATGAGCTGACAAGCCCCATTTGTAATTTTTAATTTTCTAGTAGCCACGTTCAAAAGGTGGGGGGAGAGGGGGGAAGCCCAGGAATCTTCATTTCATCAAGCGCTCTCTTCCCAGATGATTAAGACGCAAGTAGAGAGCTGATGCTATTTTTTTGGAAACACTGCTCTAAGGCAGCATTGCCCAGGAGGAAGTCAGCAGGGTCCTCATTCATGCGGAAGCCAGGTGGGGTTGGCAGTGACTTGCAACCTTCATTAACGCAGAGGTGGCACTGGCCAGTCGGGTAAGAGGACGACCTCCACTTTTAATTCCAGGGGCTTCTATTTTTGTTTGATTTTTTTTCACAATGAGCATGAATTCACTTTTTAAAAATTCTTTGATGTCCTTGTCCTCAGTAATAAACATAACTCACCTGTGTCAAGCTCTTGCTGTGGCTCAAACACTAAACTGAGCACTTTCCATGTATTATCTCACCTAATATTCACTCTCACCTTACAACATGAGCAGTGTTGCAATGACCATTATTTTTAATATTTATTTATTTATTTGGCTGAGTTGGGTCTTAGTTGCAGCGTGAAGGATCTTTCGTTGCGGCGCGCAGGCACTTCATTGGGGCGTGCGGGCTTCTCTCTAGCTGTGGCTCGCGGGCTCTAGAGTATGCGGGCTTAGCTGCCCCGTGGCACGTGGGATCTCAGTTCCCCGACCAGGGATCGAACCCACGTCCCCTGCATTGGAAGGCGGATTCTTAACCACTGGACCACCGGGGAAGTCCCTGTAGTGACCATTGTATAGATGGGGAGGCTGAGGCTGGAAAAGGCTAAGCAGTTGTTAAAGGTCACAGAGCTAATAAACAGAGGAGACTGGACCAACCAGGACTCATGTGTCAGTTTTGTCCTTTCTTTATTCACGTTTAGAGGTAAGAACATGTGACACAAAAAGTTTCTTAATAAAGATCTGTCTTACACATTAGAATATAAGCTCTTATAAGGAGCCTGGTTCATTACTGAAGACCCAGCACCTACCACGGTGCCTGGCACAGAGGAGCCCACCAAACTTTTGTTGAATGAGCAAATGAATGAATGAATGAATGAATGGAATGTGATATCTGAGACTTGAGAAGCCCAGGTATATAAAACACCCACTTCAGGCCAACGTCTAAAGCATTCCTTCCAGCTTCATCAGGGATGTATCTTAACAGCTTAGACATGCTTTCCAGTTGAAAACATTCATTTAATTAGCAGGCATTTTCCAAAACGGATGTGCCTTTCTCAATCACTGTGACTGCGGCAGACATTTGCTGAAAAGGTGCCCCCTTCCCCCAGACATCAAAGCTTATGCTCGCAGACCTTTCTCCCCCAATTACTTCCATTGGAGAAGGACAGCCGGGCGGACGAGAAATTGGTCACAACATGCAAGATGTTTTCCCTTTGTAGAAAAGATGCTGGTGGGATAAGGTCCTTTTGGCGTAGGGAAAAAAATCTATGCCTTTGTTTAATGTGTCTTTAAAAATGTTTCTTTGGCCGGCATGGGCTGCTCATTGTGACTGGCCAAAAATCATGTCTCATTGACATCTAGCTTCCCCTCCCCAAAATAGTATCAAGAACAATCTGTAAGATATGGTTTCACTGGGTTTGTTTTATTTCTTCCTGATTTTTGCAGCTCCTTGGATGTGCATTCTGGCTCTTGTGTCTGCCTTGGTTTGACCATTAATTACAACTCAGCTTAAATAGAGACTCTGCACCTTCTCCTCTCTGGAGTCCCTGCATCCCAGAGCCTAGGGAAGCAGAAGCTATGGAGTGGAGACGGCATTGAAATTTTGGAAAGATGATGGTCCTTAAGAAAACATGATTCTCCAAATCCACTGAGTTATAGCTGGAGTTGGTTGAATCAAACCCTTGCCCTAAATTCTTCCATAGCTCCCCACTGCCATCTGGATAATGAACGGATGCCTTAGCATGGTTCACAAGCCTCAATTCTGCCTACTCTCTAACCTCAAGTCTGCCCCTCCTGGACTCCAGTCAGGTAAGTTATTTGCAGTATCCAGCATCCTGCTTCCCCACTTCCCCACCAGCCCTTTTGCATGTGCTCTTCCTGCTGCCTGAAACATCCTCTCTATCCCACCTTATTTATTCTACTCAGCATCAGGGCTCAGCTTTGATGTCACCTCCTCCAGGAAGCCTTCCCTGCTTCTTCCCTCTACCCGCCACTGGAAGAATTGAATCAAGTGTGCTCCCCAGCACCATCATATCTCACCCCTTCCAGCACTGATGGCCATATTATAAATGCCCATTTATTTCTCCGTCACTCTCAGTGGACCTGAATTCCTTAAATGCCGAGTCTCAGAATCTGGCATATATTAAGCCCTCAATGAACAGTTGAGTGAACAGGATAAATACATAAATGTGGCCAGGGAAAGGGAGGGTGCATAGCATCCAGGCAGAAAGACGTTGAATTTTCCTCATTAAAATGGTTGAGTTGCAGAGTGCTGCACGTTATCATGATGACAGTCATATTCCAACCCTTTCCCTCAACCCCAAGGGGCACAAAGACTAAATCTCCCCTACCATGGTCCCAACAAGGAAATCAACTTGGACCTACAACATAATTCCAGCCAAACAGGTCTGCTTATGGTTCTCCAAGCAAGCTAACTTTGCCCCACAGGCTGACCCAGAGGATTTGGCTTCCAACACAAGCCACTTGGAATGAGCCTTCAAGGTCATGGAGAAGGTTGGTTGAGAAGAAAAGGCAACGACGGGAAGATAGAGATACTTGGACAGGAATGCTGTCTCTGCTTGGCTTTGTGTTCTGCTTATATTCCTGTCCAGCAATTGCCAAAAAGCCAGGGCTCAGTAATAAAGCTACAGTGAGAAATGGGTGGCAAAGACTCTTAAAAACTGGAAGAGTCTTTTTGCCTCCAAATTTCGGAGTCCTGGGGAAAACTCCATTTTACTCTTTGCCTGCTCTGTCCCACACAGTGCTTTATCAGGTGATTGGGCTTTGCTATTCTGCTCTAGGAAAGTGGTGGTGCAAAGCTCACTGCTAAGCAAGAATTACTGGGCTCTCTCAGCCTCCACCTACATGGCGTCTCTTTGGGACAGTAAGTTTACACTTCTCTTCCTCAGCACCTCAAATTTCTCTTGTCCCTGGGTCATCACTCTAAGGAAAGTGCAAAAGGACTCCAGGCTCAGCGAGTTTTCCTCTTGAACAGAAGAACCCTTTCTTACCTCAAAATGCATGCTTGAGAACCATGCTTTGCTATCCTAATTTGATGCACACTCTCCCAGGTGTTTGAAACCTATCTTTACATCCTTCAGGCTGTGTGATCTTGGGCAAGTGAGCTAACCCCTCAGAGACTTGTCTGTAAAGTAGGATAATAATAGAGCTCTCTCACAAATTTTTGTGAAGATGAAATGAGATGTTAGAGAGAAAGCACCAAGCATGGCTCCTGGCTTCCACAAAGCACCTATCACCAGCAATTATTATTGCTGCATTGGAGTACACTCTCTTCTTGAATGAGGACTTGCCTTAGACCACTGTTTTTTCCAACTCCGATTCTGTAATCCTAACAAAGTATGTTGAATAAACAAAAATGGATTTTTCTGTTTTATACACATGTAGAGCCTCAGAAAATCCACACGAGACAAAGAGCCGGTTTGCATTGACTCCAGGATGTATCATGAAGAAGTTTTGTTATTTCTGTTGTTAATACATTCCTGATAGCCACTTGTTTCCTGGTTATTTGCTTCTTTGGCTCTGATTGGCCGAGTTCCAGTTTCTTGAGGTTTTTACTGCATTTGGAAGCTATGTTATGAAAACCTTGAAGCCTCCACGAAAATGAAAACTTCCTTTTCTTCCCCTTTCTCCCCAGAGTGTGGTGGCCAATACCCCTCAGAGTTGGAGGACTGTCCAAGTTCAAATGCTCTGTAGCAATGATTCCATAACTATCAGTTGTCCCAGAAGTATAGCATTTTGGCATCTAAATTGTAATTCCCTGCCTTGCCTCTCACACTGAGAAGTGGTCAAGAAAAATTCTTTGTTAGTTCTGAGCATTCCCCATTTTAATTCAGATCATTTGACTCTATATTCATGATATATCTCATTTTTTCCTTCATCCAACTATCCTTCCCTATCATCCAATCATTATGTTCATCTGTCAATCACCTTCCCCATTTCTAACAATGTCACGCACACATACACAAATGCACATACACACGCACCCAAACACCACACATGGTCAGCTCCCTTCTCTCCCTCCACCACGGGCATCCCCATCATTATGATTTATGGTCAACAAAAATTTGGGTTAAAAGGTTTGAGAAAAAAACAAAAATGCCTTTCATTACCACAGGGTATGTGAAGGTGTTGTAATTACACTACTAACCAAAGAATCCATTTTTTCCTGAATACCTAAAAGGATTTAGATAATCCTACAAAGTAATAGTCTTGTTTTCTGTTCAGTGGTGCCAGACCAAACTCCACCCACACCAAGACAAATGGTTCTTTTTTAGCTCTAGCAAGCTTCTCAAAAGCAAGACAGCCCACAACCTGAAAATACAGCTCCTTGGCTTTATCACTTTTCTCCTTCTCTTTGTCTTTTGATGCTATTGTTGACTGCCCAGAATCAGCCTCAAACTGCCTGTCCACACCCTTGTCCAAAAGACCAAGAATAACACCAAAATCATGTCCAGAAGTAGTAACCTGGGGTGGAGTGCCATCTGCTGGCCACTTTTATAAGACAGCTTCCAGCTTCTCAGCCCACACTAGAAAACGTTCCCTCATTTCAAAGCTGCTGAAAGAATCTGCCGGTCAGGCCTAGGAACAAATGATTTTTGCTGTATTAATATCCTATTATTGAGAACAGGCATTTAGAAATAAAGCCTCGTTCTCTTTCACTAATTTTTTAGGTATTTAAAGGCAAAATCAAAAGTCTGGGAGAGATTGACTCTGCTTATAATTGCTTTTTTTAATTGTTGTTGTTACAGTGTTATATTGGTGAATAATAATAATAAACTCTTAGGAAACTCAGTTTTACACACTCGTAATCAGGACCCCCTAAATCAGCATATCATGGTTTGCAAAGGGATTTATGATCCTCGGCAAGTTTACGAGACCTTAACACAACAAAGGCAAGAAAATAAAGGAAAAGAAGAAAAATAAAACTGAAATGAATGATCCCCTTTCCAAAGGAGCAAGAATACAGCTAATGAACCTATATTTTTGTGATGAGGCTGATATGTTCCATGTGTTAATAAGCATTTCTATTCAAGGTCCTATATGTTCATTTCTTTCTTCCAGGTTATTACATTTGTGTAGTCTCCTAAAATCCAGAGAAAACACTGGGGATTCTCCCTTTTAAATAATCAGCCTCTTCCAAGAGGGAAAACAGAAAATCTCATGTGTAAATGTGTTTCTTTAAAGCTTACTTTGCTTCTATTCTTTCTGGTTTCAAATTAAACAGTGAATTGGCAAAACTGACAGAAGGGAAAGAGATGCCTTTCTTTGAAAGAACTTACAGAACATTTTTATTTGTAATATTCGCCGGGAAGTGTGTCAATAACATACAAAAGTCAGACATTCTCTTTCCAATTGCTCCATATGGAAGTTCTCCTAAATGATCATCTACACAAGTGTAGACAAATATATGGAGAATAGTACAAATCGCATACACACACACAGATCCGCCACACTTGGAAATGTCCACTCTGGAGAAGGCTTGTCCTCTGGTTGAATGCTTGTAAGTTTTCTACACCGAACAAGTCTTTGGGATTCTAATCATTCCTTTTGTCTGTGCTCTGCTCAGGCTTCCAGAGGCATCTACAAGCTACAGTCCTTACTTCAAGGGGAGGATTTGGTTAATAGTTCTAGTATTTTCAGCCCCTTCGTTGATTTCCTTCCTTTCTAGTATTTTTAGTTCCTGAGATAAAACCTCATTTATAATAAAGTCAAAATCCCTGGAAAACATTTCGTCAATGAAACATTCAGCTTTGCTGTTCATTATTTTATTGAATGACGGGTTTTTTTGGGTTTTTTTTTCCCCCCTTGAAACCTGGAAACCCAGCTCTGATTATTTAAAGGCAGACACAAAGGCAGAATTGGGTGGAGTTTTAAAATATCTTAAGATGTAAAAATCTTATTTTAAATGTTTGCTCTTTGCCGTAAAATTGCCTTTCCAAAAGCACAGGTTTGCTAAGACCAACTCATTCACTTTAGGAACAAGGGTATGTCAGCCCCAGATTCAATTCTGGCAGATCCTAATTAAATGTACGTCTCAGCCTGTTGTTTTTGTTTTGTTTTTTGTTTGCTTTTTATTATTATGTGTTATTCATGGTCCCTGGTCTAAAATATTGAAGTTTTGAGACATGATCAAATAATATTTTTAATTGAAACTAGTCCAACAAGAAGTTCTATTTCTTTTTTTTTTTTTCTTTTTTTCTTTTTTTAAGAAGCTTTATTTCTTTACAGGGTCTTTCCATTATTTCCCCAGAAATCTGGGGAGGCTTTTGCAATCATCTTACATTTGAAATACCAGCAGCTAACTTCAACCCAATTTTCTGCTCTGTTTGAAAAGGATTTTTTATTTGGGTTTAGTGGGGTTAGGATTGAGAGTGTGTCTGCAGGCGCATGTGTATGCGCAGAAAGATGGAGAAAAAGAGAGAAAAGCACACAGATAGTTTTGCTTTGAAGTTGCTACATAATTACTGTTAAGATCTACCAAAATGTACTGAGAGACAGCGCTCCCTACTCAAATCTGGTGAATGAACAGGCAAGCAGCGTCTAGGAAGGCTTTTTAAAAGGATGGATGAAATGAAGAATCAGGAGAAATGCAACCAAGGTAGATGAAAAGATGTTGTGCTTTCTGTTGTTGTATTCTTGTAGAGACGCATTAGCAAAGAGAAGGAAAGGAGAGAGGAAAATGGGAGGAAGGGGATGGAAGGTAAAATGAAAAAGAGAAAAGAAAACATTTATAGAGAAGGGGTGAGAAATAGAGAAGGAGGGAGGGAAGGAGGAAGAAAGAAAGGAGGGGAGAAGAAAAGGAGGGAGGGAGAAGAGAGAGAGAGAGAGAAACATTTACCGAGCTGTTTTATCTTCCTGTGTTTCCCTATTCAAAGCCCTACATCCTTGGTGCAGAAATTAAACATTACATATGGGACACAGCAAAAAGAGGGGGTTAAAATAGTCAGTTTCCCTTGTTCACTTCCTTTGTTGGAATACTGGTTTGGAACATCTGAAGAGAAAACGGTCGCAAAGTTGGAGAACTGTTCTTCTTTCAGCAGTGGTCAAACTAGCTGCCTCTTTCAGCAAAAGTTGTTGATGTCACAGTGCCCCCTGGAGTACAGCCTGGAAGGGACCCTAACTTCCCCCTTTAACTCCCCACTCCTCACTTGTTTTTCTTACCGTGGGGAGGGGAGGAGGGGAGAAGAGGATTGGAAAATTTTGAAACAATCTCAGAACCTTTTGAAGAGAGGATTTTGAGAAATAACTTCCGATTTATTTCGGATAGTTAGGGGAAAGGGGAAGGAGGGAATGAAACCCTTCCTTCTCTTCATTTTTTTTGCCTTCCCCCTTACCCCCTTAATCCTATTTTAGTTGAGGTCTGACCTTGGAAATTTCCAAAAGACTTTAATCTCCTGTACTCCAAATTGCTAAAAGGAGCTCAAAGAGAGCATATGTGTGTGTGTGTGTGTGTGAGAGAGAGAGAGAGAGAGAGAGAGAGAGAGAAAGGTGGTTTAAAGTTGTTTATTTATGAATGGGTTAGACTTCCCTGATAGTAAGAATGTTAACTAGTTCATTAGGTACTCTCCTTACATTTAAGTCTTTTTTTTTTTTCCTTTTCATTCCCTTCTCTTTTTTTTTTTTTTTTTTTTTTCAGACAAATACATTTAATCACCAAAACGCAGCTGAGAAAAAATGATCTTGAGTTCTGCCTTCTGCCTCTGGGCAGACCTGACCTACTCAAACGGTAATATTCTCAGATAGCTAGGAAATGCCATTTAGCATTTTCTATAACTACATTGCTCTCCTCCACCCCTCTAACTCCCCCAGAGAAAACAAATTACCTTCCTGTCGCAAGAGGGGTTTGGGGGGGGCGGGGAGGGAGGTGGAAAACCCAAGAGAAAGAATCATTTCCATACATATTTCCCAGATATAAAAGAAATCCAGGCTCTATTCTGATCTAGAATTTGGGGAGGTACGAACTCATTGAAATCATTAAACATTTCATTTTTCAGATGAAAGGCTCTCATTTTGCATTACCGGGTAGGGTTCTGATGTAATTTGAAGTGTCACGTTGGAGGAGTCTTGGTGATTAAGTCTTTTCCATTTCTTTCATTAAAGGTCCGATTTTCCTGATGTGGGTTATAACTTCGTTCTAATCTGAAATTTCACCCACCCTCACCCCGCCACCCCCCCCCAAAAAGGTCTATATGTATGACTGATTTTGAAAGAATAACAAATCCAGTTGTATACTTATTTTTTTAACTGCTTCTGATTTTATTGAACTACGAAACGCAGAAACCACTTTGCTATCATTCTCAAAGGTCCATTTTAAATCATGAGCTACGTCAAGGTATAATTACTCACATTTAAAACACTCTGTAATTATAGGAAGAAAGAATAGAAAAATGGCTTTAAAGAAAGGGATTGTTGGAAGCAATTGACTCTCAAGAAATGTCTGTCTTTTATAAAGTTCATAATTTCCCAGTAAATTCTTTTAAGTTAATAAACATCTTAAACATGAAGAACCTTAAAAGCAGCCCCCCATCTGCCACCACACATACACACACAGAAAATGAAAACAACAACACCCTAATTCTTTTAAAATATGCATTTTTTTTTTAAAGACCTCAGAGACGGAAATATTTCTCAGGAAATGTCGAACACAGGCGTCTACATAATATCTACATGAAATAATAAATCAAACTCAGCTTTTTTTATCTGACAAAACACAATAAACGGGTTTGGAACATTATTTTGGTGCATGTTTTTTAGCTCTCCAAAAAAACCCAATAATAGATAATGCCTTATTGGGAAAGATAACGTGTGTTTTCTTATAACTTGGTGGGAAAAAAAATTTTTTTTCTCTTTGTAAAGGAAATTAGATATATATTTGGGGAAAAAGAATATAAGGTTTCACCGTGATACGAGCCAACAAAAACCCAGGAAATTCGAGGTTCAACTGATGCTCAGCTAAAAATTCACACCATTGTGCCCCTTTACTGACAACAGATTTAAGAGCCCAGAATGTCTAGGGGAACCTCAAATTTCCTGACTTCCAGCGTCTCATGTCTAAACACGAAATTGTTATTTAAACATCAGTCGGTCATAGAAGGATTGCCTTTTTTTCTTTTTTGCTTCTTGTATTTCCCCATGTATATTTTATATCTTTGCTGGTCTTTGTTTCACATCACCTGAAATGTATACATTATATTGCATTTTAACCCCAGTGACTGATATGCTTTCTGGGGAAACTGAATTCTTCTTTCAATTTAACAGGAGAGGAGAAGAATCATAGAATTGGGGTTTCCAAGCTGAGAGAAACCGAGGATATAGAGCAAATATAAAGGAAAAGATAAGTCAGATGAAAAGGTGGAGAACTGGGGGGGGGGTAGGGGAACCCCAGATTGTGTCCATGGCACTTTTGGGGGCTGTGCCTAGAAAATCATTAACCGTCAGGGACTCACGCCTTTGTGTAGGCTTCAGTTACAAAATCAAATTATAGAACCCAACACGCTGTCAGGAGCCCTTGCTAAATATTTAAACCCTCAAGTTCCACACCATTTGTGGATTCCAGATCATTAATTTACTACTGGATTGTTAATTACAACGGAGTAATGGAAAACGGGGCTTGTCGATTTTATGGACACCGCTTCTGTACAAGCTCCTGTTAGTACTTTCAGAGGCTAAAAGCTTAAATTTTAACTACACTTTAAGTATTTGGGACTGGGGTGAAAGGGGGACCTGTGAGTAAATGCTTTGAGCAGGTAAGTAGTTAGTTATTAAAATGGGCTTTGAAGCTCTCTCTTGGTGTATGTCTGCATATTTTAACGGTCCCAGCAAAAAAACAACTTTTTTTTTTTTAATGCGCCTAATTTGGATTTCATTGAATTTTCTGCATGCACTGATGTTAGGATATTTTGGTGAATTTAATTCCCCCAACCCTTCTGTATGAAACAAAAGAAATTCTTTCTTGAAGAGATTTAGCAAGGGAAGAGAAATCCTTTTTAAAAAGCTTAGAGGATAGGGAGGGGTGGGGGAAATGAGTGGTAAGGAGGCTTTAATTTCTAAAGCTCTAATTCCAAAGAAGAAGGACTATCTACGGAAGAACTGAAACTAATTTACCTGAATTCCTTTGTCACCACTTGGCTCTTGACTATTAAATGATTCTTTTCACTAGCCAATAAAACTGAATCCAAAGCCTGTTTGGGATGGAGGGGTGGTACCAGGCCTTCCCCGGCCCCAACATGGAAAGCCAGTTTTCTATGCTATTTGTTTTGATTTCCGCAAAAGGATTTTCTGAGAGAGAGCGGGTTTGGACCACCCTACTTGGGTCTCACTCCGATGGGGGAACATGGGGGGACGCGTTGGCTCTTGTCGTGGGCTAAATGCCTCCTCAGTGTTACCCAGAAAGGAAAGAGAAAGTACCTGCCTCTCAGCCAGGTCGACAAACCGGTAGCAGTTCTGTCTTTGTTTCCCTCTCACGGGCTGTTTTAGGATCTCTGCCAACACAGAGGGCTGTGGAAGTGACTGCTACTCTTCAGAAAACAGCCCAGATTTTCTGCACCTTAATACCTTTACCTTTGTAAAACAACAGCAAGATCCACTGCCTTCCATCTGGAAGATGTCAGAGAAGATGTTTACGAAAGATTTGGGGATCCTTAAAAGCAAGTAGCTGTGTAAAAATACTGAGTTGTTGTTTTATTTTTTTTTACATTACGACAGTGACTTTCATTCTATTCCTGACATCCTGTTGGTCAGAATGACAAAGAATATATGAGACAAAGCATTGAAAGTGCCTAATCATTATTACTAATAGGGAAAAGTACCCAGCACAGAGTAAGCATTCAATAGCTATTATTTAATTTTAATAGAAGTAATAGCCTTTCAAACTCTTTCATCCCACCTTTAAACTAGAAAGGTTTCCCCCCACCCCTTTTATTACAGGAAATCAAGCTGAGGAAGAAATGAAGATAAGATAAAACTGCTCAGTAATCACTGCCCCTGGATTTTCCAACCTTGAGTGAGGTTTTGAGGCCTTGTTTCAAAGTCTCTTTTCCAGACAATGACAAGCACCCAATTGAAAAATGGATGAACTAAAGCTTTTCGCTGTTCTATTGGATTGGTTACCCAATTTGACTGAGTGCTTACTTAGAAATTAGTCAATAAGGCAACTAATTAATAATTTGACTGGGCGGGGAGAAGTCAATTTCTCAGCTGCACACAGATGTAATAAGTCAGGGAAAATCTTGAGGCCCCTTGCTGCATAATTCTAGCAAAACCGTGTTGCTTTGAAAATCTTGTAGGCTAAGTTAAAAAAGGAATTCTGGGTTTAGTTTACATTGTATTAAGCCTTTTTGTCTCAATGAAATAATATAGTGGAGAGAAATGATATGCAGAGAAAAAAAACAAAGCTGTGAGAGTTAATACAAGATATAGTAAAAATATATTCTATATGATATGATTTATATAAACTGTATTGCAAAATAACATAGTCATTATAATCAAAATGCAGAAGGTATTCACTATGTCCTAGGTATGTGCTAAGTAAGTACTTTGACTACATTGTCTTATTTAATCCTATGGTCCCACAATTAGGGAGGTACTATGATCCCCATTTTACAGGTGAGGAAACTGAGGCCCAGGGAGTTCAGCCATTTACCAACTGAGATTGTATAATAGTAAAGAGAACAGCAAGATTTTGAACCCAGATCCATGGATTCCAAACCCAGCTTTCCTATTCCTCTCCTCTGTGAGCATGGGGAAAATTAACCAGTGATCTTGTTGCCAATTTTCTCCCTACCTAGGGGAAAACTGAATGACTTCCAAGACTGGCCCTAATTTGCTGTTTGACCATGGACAAGGCGTGTTCCTCAGGACCTCAGCTTTCCCTGGACAAAGTCAGAGAGGTCCTCTAACAGCAACTCCATCAAATAACTTTATCATTCACCACTCTTGGCTCTGTCAAGAAATATGTTTTCAAAAAATCATCAGACATTCTGTCTGTACCCAGAGATGGCAAAACTTGAAAAGACTAGGGTTTTTTTGTTTGTTTGTTCATTTTCTGCATTTTTAAAATTTTTATTTTATATTGGAGTAGAGTTGATTTAAAATGTTATGTTAGTTTCAGGTGTACAGCAAAGTGATTCAGTTATACACACACCTGTATCTATTCTTTTAAAAGTAGGGTTTCTAAATCTGGAATGGACCTTAAGAGATTAGAGAGGCTTCATCAAGTTGTTAAGAACAAAAGCAGCCTGGGTTTAATTTGTGCTCCTCCACTCACTAGGAAAGTGGGCCTCTGTGGCCTCACCTATAAAACTGGAATAATAGTATTAATAACACAGACATAAATACATATCCCAGAGGGTTGTGAGGGTTAGATAAGAAAATGCTTTATGCAGTGAAGGGCAGAGTGCCAGGAACATTGGGGACGTTCAGTAGGAGTTACCTAGAATAAGGATGATGGTGGTGGTGGAGTTGATGAGGACAGTAGTAATAATAGTGGGTGATGATGGTGACAATGGTGATGATGATGGTGGTATGGTAAAAACGGTGATGGAGATGATGATATTGGTGACGATTGTAATGATGGTGGTGATGATTCTGATCGTGAAGGGAATGATGGTGATGATGTTAATTCACTCAGTTAACAGTTGAGAAAATTGAGACCCCAATGTTTTACTCTAATAACCAGCCTAGCTGAAAGTAGAAATCCATCTCCCTGGAGCTGGCCCACTGCCTCTGCCACTGTCCCATGCTAAAAATAAGTGAAGTAGGATTTGGCTGAAGGAAGCTGGGAACTGCAGGTCAGGTCATGGCTGAGAATCAGTGTGGTTTTGGCCTCCCCTCCACTCCGGGCTCATTTTACAATGCCAGAGAAATCACTCTGTCCTCACCAGACCTCATTCACCGCCTTTTATAGATGATGCCACCTCCCGATGTTTAACTGAGAGGTAAGGGAAGGTGAGGTCCAGCAAGCTGCTTTTTAACCAGTAGCTCCCAGTGATCCTATTGCAGCTGGTCCCACAACTGCATTCTGAGAAATTCTCCCGAAGGGAATTGATTTACTTTCTGGTTTCAGCCCAAGAGACAAAATAACCTATTGAATTTGTCCATTTAATTTTCCAGAAGGGGCTAAGTGGCCCCTCAAGGGGCTTGTGATCAAGCCTGTGAGAAACCAGATTTGAAGGGAAAGAGGAGCATGAGAAAGGAAAAGAACATATATTTCATGCCAAGTAATAGCAAAATTGATATTTTGAGTCAGCGCACATCCCCAAAGAGCACTGAGTTTTCCCAATTATGAGAGAAAAATTACTTTTAAGATTTAAAGGAGCCCTACCATCAGGGGACAGCTACCCCAAAAGCCCAAAGCTAACAAACAGGAAGAATGGGTGATGCTGTTTCCCTTAAGGTACCCATGGCAGACATTACTAACAGATAGTGGCATCCTCCACCAAGCCCAAAGCAGCCTCACAAGGATTCTCACAGAGCTCTAGGCAGCCATGAGCAATCGATCAGAGTGGACCCGCAGATGAAAATGATTTTCCACTTAGCATGTGGGAGACCCATAAATGATTCATAAGGTCTTGTGCCTGCTGAAAAAGCCATTAAGTGACTAGGTCAGGGGAGAGGTTACAGCCAGATTTAGGCTTCCCAGTCTAGTCACATTCCAAACATTGTGGGTGATATTTCATTCATTCATTCACTAATCCATCCATCCATCCACACATTTGTTCATCCACTCATTCATTCACTCACTCATCTATTCATTCACTCTCTTATTCATTTTCTCGTTCATTCATTCCTTCAATCACTCACCCCTCAATCATTCATTCACTCATTCCCTCTGTCATTCATTCTTTAATTTAACCAATATTTACTTATTCTGCATTCTGTGTGCCAAACACTGTCCCAGATTCTGGAGACATAAAAATGAACAAGACAGACTCAACCCTGTCTACAGGGAGCTTACAGTCTAACAGAAAAAAATGAAATTTAACAATTACACAATTCATTATTTCTTTTTAATTGTGATCATTGCAACAAAGAAAAATACTGGATGCTCTGAGAGCAGAGATCAGGGACTCACCTTAGCTTGGTAGGGAAAGGTGAGGGTAGGAATTAAAGAATGTGTCCCAGAGGAAGACACATTTGAGGTGAACACTTAAGAATGAGGAGTTAACTAGGCAAAGAGGGGGAAGGGTTTCCAGGTGGAAGGAATGGCTTCTGCAAAAGCCTGGAGAGGTAGAAGCACAGTACATTGCTGAAAATGAGAGCTCAGAGGGACCAGAGCCCAGAGCATGCAGGAAGGAGTGATGCTAGATGGTGCTACAGAGGTGGGCAGAGGGCAGTGCCCCCTCCCAAACGTGAGTCCTAGTGTGACCCCTCACCTGCTAAGAACGCTTCAGTGACTGCCCCCTGCCCTCACAATGAACTCCAAACCCCTCACCATGTTCTGGCCCCGCTCACCTCTCCACCTTACCCCATGCCAGCCTTTCTCACTGAAGACACTCAACCCAGACTAAACATCCAGTTTCCAGAATGGGAAACACTACACTGTAAGCCCCATAGGAGCAGAAACAACGTGTGTTTTGTTTCCTGCAGCATCCCCAGTACCCAGGGTCCTGGCACAATGCCAGGCATATAGATGAACTTGAGAAATACCGTAAATGTACAAATGAGTGATTCTTTGACCCCACCCTTGGCATAGTGCCTAGCACAATGCATTGAAGGTTTAAACTTTGGACAAAAGAAGGGAGGAAAGAGAAAGGGAGGGAGGGAAGGAGGGAAGAAGAAGAAGCGGAAGGAAGGAAGGGAGGGAGGGAGGAAGGAAGGGAGGAGAGGGAAGGAGGAAGAAAAAAACATCCTATGTGAGTACTGGAGAAAAGTCATGCCATAACCAAGTTTTTCAAAGGTCTAATTCCCATACGAAAAGACCCAGTGAACCTAAATAATTTCAGAACAAATTATTGGGGAAAAAAAAAAAAAAACAGACTCACCAACCTGGCAACACAGGGTCCGGGAGTGAGAAGGAGGCCTGACTGTAAGCAAGATGGGTGGGACCCATTTGGATGCTTCCAGCCAAAAAGCATTTTTGTGGCCTCCTAATTTCTGAAAGCTTTTGGCAAGGCTAACTGACTCCAGGCTCAGTCTCCTACAAAGATCTCATCTTTGCCGTTCCTCAGTTCACCCTCATGTACCTAACACAGGCCAGGCTATCTGCTGGGCCTCAGTTTCCCCACCTGTAAAATGAAGTCGTTGGGTTAGATCATCTCTAATCCAACGCTAACACTGTTAGTCTCTCTTAGGTTCTTTTCTTGGAACTCCTTCCTACCCATCCACCTCAACTCCAGAAATATTAATAATAATTAGGACAATAATAGTAATTATTCCTATACTAGCTACCACTTACTGAAGCACTTTTATTTCATCTTTGCAACTGTCATATAAGGTAGATCTATGATCTTCATTTTTACACAGGAGGAAACTGAAGTTCAGAGAGGTTATGTACCTTACCCAAAGTAACACAGCCAGGAAAGGGAAAAGATGGAATTTGATCTCAGACGTGTCTAAACCCAAAGTCCACCCTCCCCTTCCTTTGTCCACAAATCTAACAGGTCCTGGCAGGGCCTGTGTTTACTGAACACAGACATAGGTTCCCTAGTTAGCATGTGAGGCAGGGACAAAAGAGGAAAAGGACTGTTTGTGGTAGTAACATCATTATTGTTTGCTCAGCCTCCCTTTTTCCCTTTTTTTGGGGGGGAGGGGTGCGTGTAAAGGTGTGCCTCACACATATACAGATATACAAAGTTTTAGGGGATATTCCTCTGCCATCCTTGTAGTTCTGATGGAACCACCAATCACACAACCCTCTCAAGGGCAGCAGTCGCGTGGGACCTAGGTCACGTGACCCATGCTTGCTCTATCACAGTGCGATAGTAGCCATCGCCTGGTCACAATGATTGGTGATTGGTTCTAGTACTGGACATGTGACCCAAGACAGCCAATCACAGCCCTCCCCTGGTCTGAAGTTGGGAAAGAGAGGATTTCTCTTTTCTCTAGAGCTGCTAAGCTGACATGATAGAAGCTTAGAGTTTCCGATGACCTTGCCCCACGGCCACGCTACCCATGGGTGCCATGAAAGGGAAGCCCTCTGTCAGAGAGAAGAATGTGGCCAACAGAGAAACTGAAATGGGAGAAAAGAAGAGAGGAACCCTCACCCCATGGATGGGCTGCTGAAACCAGCTCCACACCTGTCCTTCCCAGTTACTGAACCAGTAAGGGTCTGAGCTGTGATCTGGTCATTTGGTCATTAGGATCAATAGAATCCTAAGAGGAGTTTTTGACCAGTCTTGCATACTTGTGGCCATATCCCATCACACACACACTACATCTACTACTTAGAATTGTGAAACAGATCTGGAAAAGGGCATCAGGGAGAAAAAGAGGCAAGGAAGAAATATGGAGAGAAAAGGAGGCCCCAAATCGCCATTTCCTCCGCATCCAGGCTTGGCTGAGTCTCTGACCCAGGCCATAGCTCATGCATCGATGTCATCTGGGTTTGAGTTTCCCCAGAAAATCATGGCTACTCTTTACCAAACAGCTACCACTTTTTTCTACTTTAGCTCATTTAATCCTCACAAAAACCTGCAGAATAGAAAAGTTATATCCATTTTGCAGAGGAGAAAACTGAGCCATAGAGCAATTAAATTGCCACCTAATTAACGAGTGGCAGAGCCTGGAGTTTTGAACCAAGATCGTGTAACTTTAAAATCTATCCCTTTTTTTTTTTAAAAACTACATCCGACTGTCACCTCCATCAGTGACACATTGGTTTGGATGCCAGCATTTTCAATGGAGTTCTCCCTCTTCTCTTTCTGCTCTGATATGTCAAGGGGTTGCCTGAGCCTGAAGGTCTGAAATTAACCAGGCACATCCTGATACAAGAGATGTTTCTTTTCAGCAGCACAACTGCTTGCAGGTAGTTTGATCCTGAGGGGAAATATACCCAGGGCAGTGGCGGCCAACATCCAGCAGGTTCCCTCCGCTTCCAGGAATCAGTGCCTCTGTGTGTGGAAGGCAGTTAGGACGGCCCACTTGTTAATAAAAAGGCAAAAATATGAAAATGAGGGTGTCTGATGGGTATGGAATAAAGCAGGACAGAGGCCTTTGAAAGCAGACAAGATGAAGAAAATGACATAATATTCTTGTCACACTGCTTTGAACCCCCAATCCAAAAGCACTTTTAAATCTATGCTCAGTGTTACTTTTCTTCCTGGGGGAGAAAAAGAGGTTCTGATGACCCATAGCAATCTGTACCTAGACTCTCTATTCAACCAATATTTACTGAGCACCTACTATGTGCCAGCCACTGTTCCAGGTACTGAGGACACGGCTGTGAACAAGACAGCTTTCCCAAAACCATCTTTTGAACCATAGATCTGATCATGTCACACTCCCTGTCTAAAACCTTCAATGGCTCCCCATTGCCCACAGGACCAAGTCCAAAGTCCTCAATATGGTGTACAAAGCATTTCATTGTCCAGCCTCTTGAGTTTCATCTCTTTCACATGCTCCCCATCCCCATTCCTTCCAAGCCATGCTGTGGCTACACCAAAATTTTTTCAGTGCCCCCTGGCCCCCAGGTTTTTAAGCTTTCTGCCCACCTTCCTTGGAGCAGTCTTCCTACACCGCCAGTGTCCTCTTGCCCACTCACTGGCTGCCTCACTCTTACTTATCCCTCAACATAGATGTCGCCTCTTCAGGAAGTTTTCTTGACCCCTCTTCCCGAAGAGTGTTAAGCATCTTTGAATGATAGTGTTGTTTTGTTAGTCTCACATCTCTCTCTTTCTTCGCTGGTAATAGGAAATTCTTCCTCCTTTGGAGAATGCATTTGAAGGCATTCAGGTGGGGCTATCCTGTGCTCTTATCCTAGCCACAGGTGACTTGAGCCTGGAATGTCGCTGAGCTATCACTGAGACCCCACTAACCTCTAAATGCCACAAGAGAAGGACAGACCTGTTTGGTTCACTGTCCTGACCTCAGCACCTAACACAGGTGGATAAACTACAGGGGGATTATCAATAAATATATTTAAATAGATGAAGGGAGAGAACTTAAACTGCTTTCACATTTGGTCAAGCTAAAACCAGCTGAGTTTTCTCCCACCAAAAATTCTTATTTTAGTTCACAGAGAACCAAATTTCAGCTTAAAGGTACCTGTGTTCATATCCTAGCTTCACCACCTAAGAACTCAGTGGCCTTGGGCAAGTGGTTTACCCTCTTTGAGGTTCAGTTTTCTCATTCATAAAATAGGATTTTAAATGAACCTGCTTCATTGGATTATGGTGAGGGATAAACAAGATTATATATGAAAAATGCTTAGGGCAGGCACTGGCACTCAGTGGAAATCAGTAAACATTAGTGGTCTCTGAGACTGTATTTAAACTAGGACATAGCATTAGAGCTTCCTATTCAGAAGAGTTGCAACTGGGCATCTATTGACCATCAGAAAAAAGATCCAGCCACAATGGCCCCTGACCAAGCAGACCTGCACTGGGAACTAAACAGTCAACAAAAGGCACACTCTTCAGCCTCAACTCAACTAGCCAGGAGTTTCCCTTGATGCCTTAAGGAGCATCATTTTGCCACATCCTCTACCCTTGTCTGTACCCAGGCATTGACCTGGATTGAAACTGCTACAATAAAGGACAGAGGGATGCCTGCTCATTATTTCCATTTGGTGGGCTTTGAAAGGCTTACCTTTGCCATACTCTTCTCATGGGATTGATTTAGTGAAGCACCTTAATTACCTAGAAACTCTCTCTGAAACATTGGTGGTGTTTCCTTGGGTAAGTGTGGTTGTTCCTGAAAGGGATGACTGAAAATCAGGCTATTTTTAAGAGCGAAAACTGGCTCATTTCCTCTTTGTCAAATCCAATTAGCTGCTTTCTCCTACCAAAATGTAGCACTGAATGTATCAGAACGCCGTTGCTTGGTGCCCAACTGTGGTCTGAAGTCCTATTGGTAGTACTGCCTTGTGGGTAAGAGCATGAACTCTAGAATCAGAAAGACCAACTGTGTGACCTTGGGGAAGTTACCTGAATTCTTAGAGTTCGTTTTCGAATAGGCAAAATGGGGACCCATGGTTGTCCTGGTTGATGTCCTAATTGTTCTAGTTGGTGTTCTCCCGAAAGCAGACCCTACGTCATGAACTTGTGTGCAGGTAATTTATTTGGAACGTGATCTCAGAAAGTAGGAGTGAGCAAATGAGGAAGGAAAAAGACCATTTTTATAACTGTGTTATCAAGGTCTCTGCCATAGGCAACAGGGTCTTGATTTTGCATGGAGTATTTATTCAGTGGTCCATTGGTTAAGTCCCTGCACTTCTAGAAAGAGCTTGGGTGCCACCTAGCAGGCTCTCAGAGCACCAGAGAAGGTCCTGGGACAAATGCAGAAATCCAGGGAACAAGTCCTTGAGACTGTCAACATAAGGTGTGTCTGAATTCCCAGGGAACTGTCCACCACTGCTGAGGCTGAAATCAGAATTGACTGGAGAAGATGTGGAACAGGGACAGCACCTGGGACATCTACCTAAAACTCTTCGACAAAAAATAAATGAGATGAGCATGGATCCTAGCAGATAATAAGCACTCAATGCACTCAATAAATAAGAGCTCCAAGTGGGAGTGTTGAGTAACTGGTAATTCCACAAGTACTACGTGGTCAACTCAAAATAACAAATGTGTTTCCTCTCACGTGCCATTTCTGACCATGTGGGAGTTGGCTGCCTAGAGCCCTGTTGAGGCAAGGACTCTTAGATACCATCTGAGCTCAGTGGGAAGGAGTGCAGTGATGGATTATTGATGTCTGCCATGAGAATGGGGTGGGGAGTAGGGGTACATACGCTACTAATCTTGTATGGCCAATATTTAAGATATATTGTTTCCGTCTTCAAGTCTTCCATTTCACACTTAGAGGTTAAGTGTCCTCATCTGTAAAACAAGGATAATACCTATGCTTGACCTTCTTGCCTCATAGGAAGACTTTGAAATCGTAAATTTAAAAGTGCTTTGGAAAGATATGGGATATACATAAATGTGAGAGCTTCCCAGCCAACTCTCTCCTCCCCATGACGTGGGGAGGAGCCCTTGGGAGTAAGGAGGTTCTCTGAGAAGATAAACCTGCTTCTCTTCTTGCTACTTAAATACATTGCATGAGACTGATTGATGGCTAGGGGACCCTTGTTTGACAATAATCCTTGTAGTCAATAGGTTGCTTTTTTCTGCCCAACAAACCTTAACTTTTCTCATGGCAAACTAGTACACTGAATTTCCTTTCAGACCCTCCACACACTCAGTCCATCTACTTTGGGTCCGTCTTTCACCAGGGATGGGGCTTTAACTGGTCTAAACCAAGAGTCAGCAAACTACCGCCCAAGGGCCAGTCACCTACTTTTGTAAATAACAAAACTTTTGTTTTATTTAAATACAGCCATGACCATTCGTTTACATATGGTCTATGACTCTTTTCATGCTATAACAGCAGAGCTGAGTTGCAATAAAGATCATATGGCTCACAGCCTAAAATATTTACTGTCTGGCTGTCTAAGAAAAAATTTGCCAATCCCGGGTCTGAACTAATCACCCTACCCATTCACTGGGTACCATGGTTGGTCCATAGATTAAATCTGACCCAAATCAGGCCAATGAAAGTTCTCTTTTTCTCTGTACAAGAAGCTTAGAGGATGTGAGGCCTGGAGCCCCTGCAGCCATTTTGCAGCAATGAGGAAAGACTAATCTCTCTGACCTCCAAGATCATGTAGAGGAAGTAAGACACATACAATTGAAAGCTTAGAACTGAAATATAAGGCTTTGAAGAGGACATAGATGAATAGAACATTCAGAGTCTTCAGGGAGATGGTGTGTTTGAAGCTGGTCCTAAAGGTTAGTGGAATTTGGACTGAAGGAGAAGAAGGAAAGTGTATCTCAGGTGGAGGTGACACAGCAAAGCCAGGGGTAGGAGTGTCTAGAGAACATTAGTGGGGCCACAAGGAGAGCTTTGCTGGGGGGAAACTCTATTCCACACCCATGGTATTTGAAGCCACATTCAACCACTACGGAGACTCTTCTTCCATGTTTCAGCTAAAAAGATATTCTCCAAAGCTTATATGATAGAAATGGATAAGATGCTTAGAGATAAAGTATTAACAACAACAATATGTGACACAGCAGCCAACCACAGCCTGGTGTTCATGGGTTTTTCTTGGAGGAGGAATTGCTTCCCCTGGTTGGGGGAGTAATTGGGTACATGCTAAGCACCAAGCATTGTGCTAAACACTTATTTTATCTCAGTTAATTTCCTAAAAGTTCTCCAGGATGCCCCCTGTTCTTATATCTATTTTACAGAGACAGAAACTGAGGCTTAGACAAGTTCGATAACTAGTCTGGTACATGGTAAGGATTTGAGCCAAGTTCACTGCCACTACTCCTCAACAATGTCCCTTCCTTTCCCACCCTGGCCCCCTGGTCACTGGTGTGGCCTTTCCTTGGTGTGTGAAGGAAGTTGTGGAAATCCCCGCCACTCTCTACTGCATCCCCCACCCCATGCCTCTGTGGCTCATGTGATTGGAGGGGGCTGCATGATGACATTCTGTTTACCTGGCCATAACCTGGGCCTTATGAGGGAATTCCCAGGCTTGAGATGTTTCTCCGGTAAGTCCCAGGTGGGAGGGAGGCCAAGGGCATTCCAACATTCCCAGGGGTTCAGAAGGCCCCTGAGTGCCTGTTCAGCCTCCAGTGTCCTTTCCTGGACTGTCATCCCCAGAATAAAATCCGGATTCCTCACCATGGCTCACCACAGTCTTACTCCTGCCCGCCTCTCTGGCCCCATCCCACCACACATGACCCCTCACCCTTGGGCTCCAAACGCGCGGGACTTCCTCCTCCTCTCCAATGTTCCATGCTCCCACCCACCCCAGGACATTTGCACAAGCCACCCTCTCCGCCTTGAAAGTTCTTCCCCCAGTTAACTCCGGTGCATCTTCCATATCTCATCTAACATCCCTCCCTCAGGGAAACCTTCACTGACACCCTCTCCAGAGTTCATCAAGGGCCCCTTGTACACTCTGGTAGTCCCTGTGCCTCTCCTTTCTGGAACTTACCACAAGTGTATTTAAATAATTTCTTGGGTCCTTGTTTTAATACCGGCCTTCCCCTCTAAAATAGAATCTCCATGTGGCCAGGGCTTGTGTCTTCCCAAATCCCTGGACCCTGGTCCTCAATACATATTTCACTAAATGAATAAATGAAGTCCATGACATTCCCTCCAGGCAGGCTGCTGAAAAATTCTTTCTGGGTAGAGGAGATACTTTCTGGATTCTCTTCAATTAATATTTACCAGACACTTAACTATGATGCAGAAGGGAATGAGGGACAGGACCTTTCCTTGGAGGCTTACAGTGAGGGAGAGAGATATGCAAACTGTGCCACGATGGCAGTTCCTAATTCTTTGGTGGTTACTTTATGGCCAGCACTGCACCCAATGCTTTACACATGGCATCTCTCTACAGAATTCATTTCATTTAACAGATAAGTAAAGTGAGGCTCAGAGGAGCCAGGTAATTTGCCCAAGGTCACACAGCAAATAAGTGATAGAGCTAGCATTGGACCTCAACATGCATCTAACTCCAAAGCCAAGCTCCTAACCACTACACCCTACTCCCTTGATTTTCATACACAGCAGAATGACTTAAGTGCTATAATGAAGGTACAAGGGTTCAGACGGGTGCTGGGGGGTATCAGAATAGTGGGTCGTCCCATCTTGGAAATCAGAGAAGGCTTCATCGAGGAGGTGGCATTTGAGCTGGACCTTAAAGGTCGGGACAGATTTGGATATAAAGCAGCATATGGTATTCCAGGTGG